>NW_027513436.1:0-55314 GCF_048772815.1 Callospermophilus lateralis
ACGCAATCTTGATGACACTTGGTGGTAAGGACAAGTACACAAATCCCACTTGGCTCACCAAATTTTGTTCTTCTATGTTGAAGCATTCGTCTACAGTAGCAGTTTTTATTTTTAGGTTTTACTCTGTTCTCTCCTATATAGATAGATGAATTTGGAACTCTAAATCCAATATGGTTTGTAGTAGCTCTTTGAAACTTGAAAGTGTAAAGGAGTTTTCAGTTTTGTCTCTATGATTTGTTTCCGCTTCATGTAGCCCTAAGCAGAGATTGTGGAACAGCACTTTCATTGAGAGGGGTTGCCAAGCTTCTAAGAAATAACGAATTTTGGAAATACCAGCAAATATTTTTTCACCCAATCTTGATGATACTTGGTGGTGAAGATCGGTACACAAATCCCACTTGGCTCACCAAATTTTGTTCTTCTAGGTTGAAAGCGTTCGTCTACAGTAGCAGTTTTTATATTTAGGTTTCACTCTGTTCGCTCCTATATAGATAGATGAATTTGGAACTCTAAATCCAATATGGTTTGTAGTAGCTCTTTGAAACTTGACAAAGTAAAGGAGTTCTCAGTTTTGTCTTTATGATTTGTTTCCGCTTCATGTAGCCCTAAGAAGAGACTGTGGAAAAGCACTTTCATTGAAAGGGGTTGCCAAGCTTCCAAGAAACTACGAGTTTCCGAAATACCAGCAAATATTTTCTCACCCAATGTTGATGATACGGGGTGCTAATGATCGGTATCCAAATCCCACTTGGCTCACCAAATTTTGTCCTTCTTTGTTGAAGCATTCATCAACAGTAGCAGTTTTTATATTTAGGTTTCACACTGTTCTCTGCTATATAGATAGATGAATTTGGAACTCAAAATCCAACATGGTTTGTAGTAGCTCTTTGAAACTTGACAAAAAAAGGAGTTCATAGTTTTGTCTCTATGGTTTGTTTCCTCTTCAAGTAGCCCTAGGCACAGACTGTGGAAAAGCAATTTCATTGAGAGGGTTTGCCAAGCTTCTAAGAAATAACGAGTTTTCGAAATACCAGCAAATATTTTTTCACCCAATCTTGATGATACTTGGTGGTGATGATCAGTACACAAATCCCACTTGGCTCACCAAATTTTGTTCTTCTAGGTTGAAGCATTCGTCTACAGTAGCAGTTTTTATTTTTAGGTTTCACTCTGTTCTCTCCTATATAGATAGATGAATTTGGAACTCTAAATCCAATATGGATTGTAGTAGCTCTTTGAAACTTGACAGTGTAAAGGAGTTTCAGTTTTGTCTCTATGATTTGTTTCCGATTCATGTAGCCCTAAGCAGAGACTGTGGAACAGCACTTTCATTGAGAGGGGTTGCCAAGCTTCCAAGAAATTACGAGTTTCCGAATTACCAGCAAATATTTTGTCATCCAATGTTGATGATACGTGGTGGTAATGATCGGTATCCAAATCCCACTTGGCTCACCAAATATTGTTTTTTTAGGTTGAAGCGTTCGTCTACAGTAGCAGTTTCTATATTTAGGTTTCACTCTGTTCTCTCCTACATAGATAGATGAATTTGGAATTCTAAATCCAACATGGTTTGTAGTAGCTCTTTGAAACTTGACAAAATAAAGGAGTTCTCAGTTTTTTCTCTATGATTTGTTTCCTCTTCAAGTAGCCCTAAGCAGTGACTGTGGAAAAGCACTTTCCTTGAGAGGGGTTGCCAAAGTTCCAACAAATTACGAGTTTCCGAAATACCAGCAAATATATTTTGACCAAACTTGATGATACTTGGTGTTGAAGATCGGTACACAAATCCCACTTGGCTCACCAAATTTTGTTCTTCTTGGTTGAAGCGTTCGTCTACAGTAGCAGTTTTTATATTTAGGTTTCACTCTGTTCTCTAATATATAGATAGGTGAATTTGGAACTCTAAATCCAATATGGTTTGTAGTAGCTATTTGAAACTTGACAAAATAAAGTAGCTCTCAGTTTTGTCTCTATGATTTGTTTCCGCTTCAAGTAGCCCTAAGCAGAGACTGTGGAAAAGCACTTTCATTGAGAGAGGTTGCCCAAGCTTCCAAGAAATAACGAGTTTCCGAAATACCGGCAAATATTTTTTCACCCATTCTTGATGATACCTGTTGGTGATGATCAGTACACATATCCCACTTGGCTCACCAAATTTTGTTCTTCTAGGTTTAAGCGTTCGTCTACAGGAGCAATTTTTATATTTAGGTTTCACTCTTTTCTCTCCTATATAGATAGATGAATTTGGAACTCTAAATCCAATATGGTTTGTAGTAGTTCTTTGAAACGTGACAAAGTAAAGGAGTTCTCAGTTTTGTCTCTATGATTTGTTTACCGATTCATGTAGCCCTAAGCAGAGACTGTGGGAAAGCACTTTCATTGAAAGGGTTTGCCAAGCTTCCAAGAAATTACGAATTTCCCAAATACCAGCAAATATTTTTTTCACCCAATGTTGATGATACGTGGTGGTAATGATCGTTACACAATACTCACTTGGCTCCCCAAATTTTGTTCTTTTAGGTTGAAGCGTTCGTCTACAGTAGCAGTTTTATATTTCGGTTTCACTCTGTTCTCTCCTATATAGATAGATGAATTTGGAACTCTAAATCCAACATGGTTTTTAGTAGCTCTTTGAAACTTGACAAAATAATGGAGTTCCCAGTTTTTTCTCTATGGTTTGTTTCCTCTTCAAGTAGCCCTAGGCGCAGATTGTGTAAAAGCACTTTCATTGAGAGGGTTGCCAAGCTTCTAAGAAATACGAGATTCCGAAATACTAGCAAATATTTTTACACCCAATCTTGATGATATTTGGTGATAATGATCAGTACACAAGTCCCACTTGGCTCACCAAATTTTGTTCTTCTAGTTTGAAGCGTTCGTCTACAGTAGCAGTTTTTATTATTAGGTTTCACTCTGTTCTCTCCTATATAGATAGATGAATTTGGAACTCTAAATCCAACATGGTTTGTAGTAGCTCTTTGAAACTTGACAAAATAAAGGAGTTCTCAGTTTTGTCTCTTTGATTTGCTTCCGCTTCAAGTAGCCCAAAGCAGTGACTGTGGAAATGCACTTTCCATGAGAGGGGTTGCCAAGGTTCCAACAAATTACGAGTTTCCGAAATACGAGCAAATATTTTTTCAACCAATCTTGATGATACTTGGTGGTAATGATCAGTTCACAAATCCCACTTGGATCACCAAATTTTGTTCTTCTAGTTTGAAGCGTTCGTCTACAGTAGCAGTTTTTATGTTTAGGTTTCACTCTGTTCTCTGCTATATAGATAGATGAATTTGGAACTCTGAATCCAACATGGCTTGTAGTGGCTCTTTGAAAATTCACAAAATAAAGGAGTTCTCTGTTTTGTCTCTATGGTTTTTTTCCTCTTTAAGTAGCCGTAGGCACAGACAGTGGATAAGCACTTTCATTGAGAGGGGTTGCCAAGCTTCCAAGAAATAACGAGTTTCCGAAATACCAGCAAATATTTTTTCACCCAATCTTGATGATACTTGGTTTTTACGATCAGTACACAAATCCCACTTGACTCACCAAATTTTGTTCTTCTATGTTGACGCGTTCGTTTTCAGTAGCAGTTTATTTTTAAGGTTTCACTCTCTTCTCTCCAATATTGATAGATGAATTTTGGAACTCTAAATCCAACATGGTTTGTAGTAGCTCTTTGAAACTTGAAAAAATAAAGGAGTTCTCAGTTTTGTCTCTATGGTTTGTTTCCTCTTCAAGTAGCCGTGGCATACACTGTGGAAAAGCACTTTCATTGAGAGGGGTTGCCAAGCTTCTAAGAAATAACGAGTTTCTGAAATACCAGCAAAATTTTTTCACTCAATCTTGATGATACTTGGTGGTAAGGACAAGTACACAAATCCCACTTGGCTCACCAAATTTTGTTCTTCTGGGTTGAAGCATTCGTCTACAGTAGCAGTTTTTAATTTTAGGTTTTACTCTGTTCTCTCCTATATAGATAGATGAATTTGAAACTCTAAATCCAATATGGTTCGTAGTAGCTCTTTGAAACATGACAGTGAAAAGGAGTTTTCAGTTTTGTCTCTATGATTTGTTTCCGCTTCATGTAGCCCTAAGCAGAGACTATGGAAAAGCATTTTCATTGAGAAGGGTTGCCAAGCTTCTAAGAAATAACGAGTTTCCGAATTACCAGCAAATATTTTTCACACAATCTTGATGATACTTGGTGGTGAAGATCGGTACACAAATCCCACTTGGCTCACCAAATTTTGTTCTTCTAGGTTGAAGCGTTCGTCTACAGTAGCAGTTTATATTTTTAGGTTTTACTCTGTTCTCTCCTATATAGATAGATGAATTTCGAACTCTAAATCCAACATGGTTTGTAGTAGCTCTTTTGAAACTTGACAAAATAAAGGAGTTCTCAGTTTTGTCTCTATGGTTTGTTTCCTCTTCAAGTACCCCTAGGAACAGACTGTGGAAAAGCACTTTCATTGAGTGGTTTTGCCAAGCTTCTAAGAAATAACGAGTTCTGAAATACCAGCAAATATTTTTTCACGCAATCTTGATGACACTTGGTGGTAATGATCAGTACACAAATCCCACTAGGCTCACCAAATTTTGTTCTTCTAGGTTGAAGCGTTCGTCTACAGTAGCAGATTTTATATTTAGGTTTCACTCTGTTCTCTCCTACATAGATAGATGAATTTGGATTTCTAAATCCAATATGGTTTGTAGTAGCTCTTTGAAACTTCACAAAGTAAAGGAGTTCTCAGTTTTGTCTCTATGATTTGTTTCCACTTCATGTAGCCCTTAGCAGAGACTGTGGAAAAGCACTTTCATTGAAAGGGGTTCCCAAGCTTCCAAGAAATTAAGAGTTTCCGAAATACCAGCAAATGTTTTGTCACCCAATGTTGATGATACGTGGTGGTAATGATCGGTACACAAATCCCACTTGGCTCACCAAATTTTTTTCTTCTAGGTTGAAGCGTTCGTCTACAGTAGCAGTTTTTATATTTAGGTTTCACTCTGTTCTCTCCTATATAGATAGATGAATTTTTAACTCTAAATCCAACATGGTTTGTAGTAGCTCTTTGAAACTTGACAAAATAAAGGAGTTCTCAGTTTTCTCTCTATGGTTTGTTTCCTCTTCAAGTAGACCTAGGCACAGACTGTGGAAAAGCAATTTCATTGAGAGGGGTTGCCAAGCTTCTAAGAAATTATGAGTTTCCCAAATACCAGCAAATATTTTTTCACCCAATCTTGATGATACTTGGTGGTAAGGACAAGTACACAAATCCGACTTGGCTCACCAAATTTTGTTCTTCCATGTTGAAGCGTTCGTCTACAGTAGCAGTTTTTAATTTTAGGTTTTACTCTGTTCTCTCCTACATAGATAGATGAATTTGGAACTCTAAATCCAACATGGTTTGTAGTAGCTCTTTGAAACTTGACAAAATAAAGGAGTTCTCAGTTTTGTCTCTATGGTTTGTTTCCTCTTTAAGTAGCCCTAAGCAGTGACTGTGGAAAAGCACTTTCCTTGAGAGGGGTTGCCAAGGTTCCAACAAATTACGAGTTTCCGAAATACCAGCAAATATATTTTCACCAAACTTGACGATACTTGGTGATGAAGATCGGTACACAAATCCCACTTGGCTCACCAAATTTTGTTCTTCCATGTTGAAGCGTTCATCTACAGTAGCAGTTTTTATATTTAGGTTTCACTCTGTTCTCTCCTATATAGATAGATGAATTTGGAACTCTAAATCCAATATGGTTTGTAGTAGCTATTTGAAACTTGACAAAATAAAGGAGCTCTCAGTTTTATTTCTATGATTTGTTTCCGCTTCAAGTAGCCCTAAGCAGAGACTGTGGACAAGCACTTTCATTGAGAGGGGTTGCCAAGGTTCCAACAAATTACGATTTTCCGAAATACGAGGAAATATTTTTTCACCCAATCTTGATGGTACTTGGTGGTAATGATCAGTTCACAAATCCCACTTGGATCACCAAATTTTGTTCTTCTTGGTTGAAGCGTTCGTCTACAGTAGCAGTTTTTATGTTTAGGTTTCACTCTGTTCTCTGCTATATAGATAGATGAATTTGGAACTCTAAATCCAACATGGTTTTTAGTAGCTCTTTGAAACTTGACAAAATAATGGAGTTCCCAGTTTTTTCTCTATGGTTTGTTTCCTCTTCAAGTAGCCCTAGGCGCAGATTGTGTAAAAGCACTTTCATTGAGAGGGTTTGCCAAGCTTCTAAGAAATTACGAGATTCCGAAATACCAGCAAATATTTTTTCACCCAATCTTGATGATACTTGGTGTTTTTGGATCAGAACACAAATCCCACTAGACTCACCAAATTTTGTTCTTCTAGGTTGAAGCGTTCATTTTCAGTAGCAGTTTTTTTTTAGGTTTCACTCTCTTCTCTCCAATATAGATAGATGAATTTGGAACTCTAAATCCAACATGGTTTGTAGTAGCTCTTTGAAACTTGAAAAAATAAAGGAGTTCTCAGTTTTGTCTCTATGGTTTGTTTCCTCTTCAAGTAGCCGTGGCATAGACTGTGGAAAAGCACTTTCATTGAGAGGGGTTGCCAAGCTTCTAAGAAATAATGAGTTTCCGAAATACCAGCACACATTTTTTCACGCAATCTTGATGACACTTGGTGGTAAGGACAAGTACACAAATCCCACTTGGCTCACCAAATTTTGTTCTTCTATGTTGAAGCATTCGTCTACAGTAGCAGTTTTTATTTTTAGGTTTTACTCTGTTCTCTCCTATATAGATAGATGAATTTGGAACTCTAAATCCAATATGGTTTGTAGTAGCTCTTTGAAACTTGAAAGTGTAAAGGAGTTTTCAGTTTTGTCTCTATGATTTGTTTCCGCTTCATGTAGCCCTAAGCAGAGATTGTGGAACAGCACTTTCATTGAGAGGGGTTGCCAAGCTTCTAAGAAATAACGAATTTTGGAAATACCAGCAAATATTTTTTCACCCAATCTTGATGATACTTGGTGGTGAAGATCGGTACACAAATCCCACTTGGCTCACCAAATTTTGTTCTTCTAGGTTGAAGCGTTCGTCTACAGTAGCAGTTTTTATATTTAGGTTTCACTCTGTTCGCTCCTATATAGATAGATGAATTTGGAACTCTAAATCCAATATGGTTTGTAGTAGCTCTTTGAAACTTGACAAAGTAAAGGAGTTCTCAGTTTTGTCTCTATGATTTGTTTCCGCTTCATGTAGCCCTAAGAAGAGACTGTGGAAAAGCACTTTCATTGAAAGGGGTTGCCAAGCTTCCAAGAAACTACGAGTTTCCGAAATACCAGCAAATATTTTCTCACCCAATGTTGATGATACGGGGTGCTAATGATCGGTATCCAAATCCCACTTGGCTCACCAAATTTTGTCCTTCTTTGTTGAAGCATTCATCAACAGTAGCAGTTTTTATATTTAGGTTTCACACTGTTCTCTGCTATATAGATAGATGAATTTGGAACTCAAAATCCAACATGGTTTGTAGTAGCTCTTTGAAACTTGACAAAAAAAGGAGTTCATAGTTTTGTCTCTATGGTTTGTTTCCTCTTCAAGTAGCCCTAGGCACAGACTGTGGAAAAGCACTTTCATTGAGAGGGTTTGCCAAGCTTCTAAGAAATAACGAGTTTTCGAAATACCAGCAAATATTTTTTCACCCAATCTTGATGATACTTGGTGGTGATGATCAGTACACAAATCCCACTTGGCTCACCAAATTTTGTTCTTCTAGGTTGAAGCATTCGTCTACAGTAGCAGTTTTTATTTTTAGGTTTCACTCTGTTCTCTCCTATATAGATAGATGAATTTGGAACTCTAAATCCAATATGGATTGTAGTAGCTCTTTGAAACTTGACAGTGTAAAGGAGTTTTCAGTTTTGTCTCTATGATTTGTTTCCGATTCATGTAGCCCTAAGCAGAGACTGTGGAACAGCACTTTCATTGAGAGGGGTTGCCAAGCTTCCAAGAAATTACGAGTTTCCGAATTACCAGCAAATATTTTGTCATCCAATGTTGATGATACGTGGTGGTAATGATCGGTATCCAAATCCCACTTGGCTCACCAAATATTGTTTTTTTAGGTTGAAGCGTTCGTCTACAGTAGCAGTTTCTATATTTAGGTTTCACTCTGTTCTCTCCTACATAGATAGATGAATTTGGAATTCTAAATCCAACATGGCTTGTAGTAGCTCTTTGAAACTTGACAAAATAAAGGAGTTCTCAGTTTTTTCTCTATGATTTGTTTCCTCTTCAAGTAGCCCTACGCAGTGACTGTGGAAAAGCACTTTCCTTGAGAGGGGTTGCCAAAGTTCCAACAAATTACGAGTTTCCGAAATACCAGCAAATATATTTTGACCAAACTTGATGATACTTGGTGTTGAAGATCGGTACACAAATCCCACTTGGCTCACCAAATTTTGTTCTTCTTGGTTGAAGCGTTCGTCTACAGTAGCAGTTTTTATATTTAGGTTTCACTCTGTTCTCTAATATATAGATAGGTGAATTTGGAACTCTAAATCCAATATGGTTTGTAGTAGCTATTTGAAACTTGACAAAATAAAGTAGCTCTCAGTTTTGTCTCTATGATTTGTTTCCGCTTCAAGTAGCCCTAAGCAGAGACTGTGGAAAAGCACTTTCATTGAGAGAGGTTGCCAAGCTTCCAAGAAATAACGAGTTTCCGAAATACCGGCAAATATTTTTTCACCCATTCTTGATGATACCTGTTGGTGATGATCAGTACACATATCCCACTTGGCTCACCAAATTTTGTTCTTCTAGGTTTAAGCGTTCGTCTACAGGAGCAATTTTTATATTTAGGTTTCACTCTTTTCTCTCCTATATAGATAGATGAATTTGGAACTCTAAATCCAATATGGTTTGTAGTAGTTCTTTGAAACGTGACAAAGTAAAGGAGTTCTCAGTTTTGTCTCTATGATTTGTTACCGATTCATGTAGCCCTAAGCAGAGACTGTGGGAAAGCACTTTCATTGAAAGGGTTTGCCAAGCTTCCAAGAAATTACGAATTTCCCAAATACCAGCAAATATTTTTTTCACCCAATGTTGATGATACGTGGTGGTAATGATCGTTACACAATACTCACTTGGCTCCCCAAATTTTGTTCTTTTAGGTTGAAGCGTTCGTCTACAGTAGCAGTTTTTATATTTCGGTTTCACTCTGTTCTCTCCTATATAGATAGATGAATTTGGAACTCTAAATCCAACATGGTTTTTAGTAGCTCTTTGAACTTGACAAAATAATGGAGTTCCCAGTTTTTTCTCTATGGTTTGTTTCCTCTTCAAGTAGCCCTAGGCGCAGATTGTGTAAAAGCACTTTCATTGAGAGGGTTTGCCAAGCTTCTAAGAAATTACGAGATTCCGAAATACTAGCAAATATTTTTACACCCAAACTTGATGATATTTGGTGATAATGATCAGTACACAAGTCCCACTTGGCTCACCAAATTTTGTTCTTTCTAGTTTGAAGCGTTCGTCTACAGTAGCAGTTTTTATTATTAGGTTTCACTCTGTTCTCTCCTATATAGATAGATGAATTTGGAACTCTAAATCCAACATGGTTTGTAGTAGCTCTTTGAAACTTGACAAAATAAAGGAGTTCTCAGTTTTGTCTCTTTGATTTGCTTCCGCTTCAAGTAGCCCAAAGCAGTGACTGTGGAAATGCACTTTCCATGAGAGGGGTTGCCAAGGTTCCAACAAATTACGAGTTTCCGAAATACGAGCAAATATTTTTTCAACCAATCTTGATGATACTTGGTGGTAATGATCAGTTCACAAATCCCACTTGGATCACCAAATTTTGTTCTTCTAGTTTGAAGCGTTCGTCTACAGTAGCAGTTTTTATGTTTAGGTTTCACTCTGTTCTCTGCTATATAGATAGATGAATTTGGAACTCTGAATCCAACATGGCTTGTAGTGGCTCTTTGAAAATTCACAAAAATAAAGGAGTTCTCTGTTTTGTCTCTATGGTTTTTTTTCCTCTTTAAGTAGCCGTAGGCACAGACAGTGGATATAAGCACTTTCATTGAGAGGGGTTGCCAAGCTTCCAAGAAATAACGAGTTTCCGAAATACCAGCAAATATTTTTTCACCCAATCTTGATGATACTTGGTTTTTACGATCAGTACACAAATCCCACTTGACTCACCAAATTTTGTTCTTCTATGTTGACGCGTTCGTTTTCAGTAGCAGTTTATTTTTAAGGTTTCACTCTCTTCTCTCCAATATTGATAGATGAATTTGGAACTCTAAATCCAACATGGTTTGTAGTAGCTCTTTGAAACTTGAAAAAATAAAGGAGTTCTCAGTTTTGTCTCTATGGTTTGTTTCCTCTTCAAGTAGCCGTGGCATACACTGTGGAAAAGCACTTTCATTGAGAGGGGTTGCCAAGCTTCTAAGAAATAACGAGTTTCTGAAATACCAGCAAAATTTTTTCACTCAATCTTGATGATACTTGGTGGTAAGGACAAGTACACAAATCCCACTTGGCTCACCAAATTTTGTTCTTCTGGGTTGAAGCATTCGTCTACAGTAGCAGTTTTTAAATTTTAGGTTTTACTCTGTTCTCTCCTATATAGATAGATGAATTTGAAACTCTAAATCCAATATGGTTCGTAGTAGCTCTTTGAAACATGACAGTGTAAAGGAGTTTTCAGTTTTGTCTCTATGATTTGTTTCCGCTTCATGTAGCCCTAAGCAGAGACTATGGAAAAGCATTTTCATTGAGAAGGGTTGCCAAGCTTCTAAGAAATAACGAGTTTCCGAATTACCAGCAAATATTTTTTCACACAATCTTGATGATACTTGGTGGTGAAGATCGGTACACAAATCCCACTTGGCTCACCAAATTTTGTTCTTCTAGGTTGAAGCGTTCGTCTACAGTAGCAGTTTATATTTTTAGGTTTTACTCTGTTCTCTCCTATATAGATAGATGAATTTCGAACTCTAAATCCAACATGGTTTGTAGTAGCTCTTTGAAACTTGACAAAATAAAGGAGTTCTCAGTTTTGTCTCTATGGTTTGTTTCCTCTTCAAGTACCCCTAGGAACAGACTGTGGAAAAGCACTTTCATTGAGTGGGTTTGCCAAGCTTCTAAGAAATAACGAGTTTCTGAAATACCAGCAAATATTTTTTCACGCAATCTTGATGACACTTGGTGGTAATGATCAGTACACAAATCCCACTAGGCTCACCAAATTTTGTTCTTCTAGGTTGAAGCGTTCGTCTACAGTAGCAGATTTTATATTTAGGTTTCACTCTGTTCTCTCCTACATAGATAGATGTGGATTTCTAAATCCAATATGGTTTGTAGTAGCTCTTTGAAACTTCACAAAGTAAAGGAGTTCTCAGTTTTGTCTCTATGATTTGTTTCCACTTCATGTAGCCCTTAGCAGAGACTGTGGAAAAGCACTTTCATTGAAAGGGGTTCCCAAGCTTCCAAGAAATTAAGAGTTTCCGAAATACCAGCAAATGTTTTGTCACCCAATGTTGATGATACGTGGTGGTAATGATCGGTACACAAATCCCACTTGGCTCACCAAATTTTTTTCTTCTAGGTTGAAGCGTTCGTCTACAGTAGCAGTTTTTATATTTAGGTTTCACTCTGTTCTCTCCTATATAGATAGATGAATTTTTAACTCTAAATCCAACATGGTTTGTAGTAGCTCTTTGAAACTTGACAAAATAAAGGAGTTCTCAGTTTTCTCTCTATGTTTTGTTTCCTCTTCAAGTAGACCTAGGCACAGACTGTGGAAAAGCAATTTCATTGAGAGGGGTTGCCAAGCTTCTAAGAAATTATGAGTTTCCCAAATACCAGCAAATATTTTTCACCCAATCTTGATGATACTTGGTGGTAAGGACAAGTACACAAATCCGACTTGGCTCACCAAATTTTGTTCTTCCATGTTGAAGCGTTCGTCTACAGTAGCAGTTTTTAATTTTAGGTTTTACTCTGTTCTCTCCTACATAGATAGATGAATTTGGAACTCTAAATCCAACATGGTTTTTAGTAGCTCTTTGAAACTTGACAAAATAATGGAGTTCCCAGTTTTTTCTCTATGGTTTGTTTCCTCTTCAAGTAGCCCTAGGTGCAGATTGTGTAAAAGCACTTTCATTGAGAGGGTTTGCCAAGCTTCTAAGACATTACGAGAATCCGAAATACCAGCAAATATTTTTTCACCCAATCTTGATGATACTTGGTGTTTTTAGATCAGAACACAAATCCCACTAGACTCACCAAATTTTGTTCTTCTAGGTTGAAGCGTTCATTTTCAGTAGCAGTTTTTTTTTAGGTTTCACTCTCTTCTCTCTCAATATAGATAGATGAATTTGGAACTCTAAATCCAACATGGTTTGTAGTAGGCTTTGAAACTTGAAAAAATAAAGGAGTTCTCAGTTTTGTCTCTATGGTTTGTTTCCTCTTCAAGTAGCCGTGGCATAGACTGTGGAAAAGCACTTTCATTGAGAGGGGTTGCCAAGCTTCTAAGAAATAACGAGTTTCCGAAATACCAGCACACATTTTTTCACGCAATCTTGATGACACTTGGTGGTAAGGACAAGTACACAAATCCCACTTGGCTCACCAAATTTTGTTCTTCTATGTTGAAGCATTCGTCTACAGTAGCAGTTTTTATTTTTAGGTTTTACTCTGTTCTCTCCTATATAGATAGATGAATTTGGAACTCTAAATCCAATATGGTTTGTAGTAGCTCTTTGAAACTTGAAAGTGTAAAGGAGTTTTCAGTTTTGTCTCTATGATTTGTTTCCGCTTCATGTAGCCCTAAGCAGAGATTGTGGAACAGCACTTTCATTGAGAGGGGTTGCCAAGCTTCTAAGAAATAACGAATTTTGGAAATACCAGCAAATATTTTTTCACCCAATCTTGATGATACTTGGTGGTGAAGATCGGTACACAAATCCCACTTGGCTCACCAAATTTTGTTCTTCTAGGTTGAAGCGTTCGTCTACAGTAGCAGTTTTTATATTTAGGTTTCACTCTGTTCGCTCCTATATAGATAGATGAATTTGGAACTCTAAATCCAATATGGTTTGTAGTAGCTCTTTGAAACTTGACAAAGTAAAGGAGTTCTCAGTTTTGTCTCTATGATTTGTTTCCGCTTCATGTAGCCCTAAGAAGAGACTGTGGAAAAGCACTTTCATTGAAAGGGGTTGCCAAGCTTCCAAGAAACTACGAGTTTCCGAAATACCAGCAAATATTTTCTCACCCAATGTTGATGATACGGGGTGCTAATGATCGGTATCCAAATCCCACTTGGCTCACCAAATTTTGTCCTTCTTTGTTGAAGCATTCATCAACAGTAGCAGTTTTTATATTTAGGTTTCACACTGTTCTCTGCTATATAGATAGATGAATTTGGAACTCAAAATCCAACATGGTTTGTAGTAGCTCTTTGAAACTTGACAAAAAAAGGAGTTCATAGTTTTGTCTCTATGGTTTGTTTCCTCTTCAAGTAGCCCTAGGCACAGACTGTGGAAAAGCACTTTCATTGAGAGGGTTTGCCAAGCTTCTAAGAAATAATGAGTTTTCGAAATACCAGCAAATATTTTTTCACCCAATTATGATGATACTTGGTGGTGATGATCAGTACACAAATCCCACTTGGCTCACCAAATTTTGTTCTTCTAGGTTGAAGCATTCGTCTACAGTAGCAGTTTTTATTTTTAGGTTTCACTCTGTTCTCTCCTACATAGATAGATGAATTTGGATTTCTAAATCCAATATGGTTTGTAGTAGCTCTTTGAAACTTCACAAAGTAAAGGAGTTCTCAGTTTTGTCTCTATGATTTGTTTCCACTTCATGTAGCCCTAAGCAGAGACTGTGGAACAGCACTTTCATTGAGAGGGGTTGCCAAGCTTCCAAGAAATTACGAGTTTCCGAATTACCAGCAAATATTTTGTCATCCAATGTTGATGATACGTGGTGGTAATGATCGGTATCCAAATCCCACTTGGCTCACCAAATATTGTTTTTTTAGGTTGAAGCGTTCGTCTACAGTAGCAGTTTCTATATTTAGGTTTCACTCTGTTCTCTCCTACATAGATAGATGAATTTGGAATTCTAAATCCAACATGGTTTGTAGTAGCTCTTTGAAACTTGACAAAATAAAGGAGTTCTCAGTTTTTTCTCTATGATTTGTTTCCTCTTCAAGTAGCCCTAAGCAGTGACTGTGGAAAAGCACTTTCCTTGAGAGGGGTTGCCAAAGTTCCAACAAATTACTAGTTTCCGAAATACCAGCAAATATATTTTGACCAAACTTGATGATACTTGGTGTTGAAGATCGGTACACAAATCCCACTTGGCTCACCAAATTTTGTTCTTCTTGGTTGAAGCGTTCGTCTACAGTAGCAGTTTTTATATTTAGGTTTCACTCTGTTCTCTAATATATAGATAGGTGAATTTGGAACTCTAAATCCAATATGGTTTGTAGTAGCTATTTGAAACTTGACAAAATAAAGTAGCTCTCAGTTTTGTCTCTATGATTTGTTTCCGCTTCAAGTAGCCCTAAGCAGAGACTGTGGAAAAGCACTTTCATTGAGAGAGGTTGCCAAGCTTCCAAGAAATAACGAGTTTCCGAAATACCGGCAAATATTTTTTCACCCAATCTTGACGATACTTTGTTTTTACGATCAGTACACAAATCCCACTTGACTCACCAAATTTTGTTCTTCTATGTTGAAGCGTTCGTTTTCAGTAGCAGTTTATTTTTAAGGTTTCACTCTCTTCTCTCCAATATTGATAGATGAATTTGGAACTCTAAATCCAACATGGTTTGTAGTAGCTCTTTGAAACTTGACAAAGTAAAGGAGTTCTCAGTTTTGTCTCTATGATTTGTTTCCGCTTCATGTAGCCCTAAGAAGAGACTGTGGAAAAGCACTTTCATTGAAAGGGGTTGCCAATCTTCCAAGAAATTACGAGTTTCCGAAATACCAGCAAATATTCTGTCACCCAATGTTGATGATACGGGGTGCTAATGATCGGTATCCAAATCCCACTTGGCTCACAAAATTTTGTCCTTCTTTGTTGAAGCATTCGTCAACAGTAGCAGTTTTTATGTTTAGGTTTCACTCTGTTCTCTGCTATATAGATAGATGAATTTGGAACTCTAAATCCAACATGGTTTGTAGTAGCTCTTTGAAAGTTGACAAAATAAAGGAGTTCTCAGTTATTTCTCTATGGTTTGTTTCCTCTTCAATTAGCCCTACGCACAGACTGTGGAAAAGCACTTTCATTGAGAGGGGTTGCCAAGCTTCTAAGAAATAACGAGTTTCCGAAATACCAGCAAATATTTTTTCACCCATTCTTGATGATACCTGTTGGTGATGATCAGTACACATATCCCACTTGGCTCACCAAATTTTGTTCTTCTATGTTGAAGCGTTCGTCTATAGGAGCAATTTTTATATTTAGGTTTCACTCTGTTCTCTCCTATATAGATAGATGAATTTGGATCTCTAAATCCAATATGGTTTGTAGTAGTTCTTTGAAACTTGACAAAGTAAAGGAGTTCTCAGTTTTGTCTCTATGATTTGTTACCGATTCATGTAGCCCTAAGCAGAGACTGTGGGAAAGCACTTTCATTGAAAGGGTTTGCCAAGCTTCCAAGAAATTACGAATTTCCCAAATACCAGCAAATATTTTTTTCACCCAATGTTGATGATACGTGGTGGTAATGATCGTTACACAATACTCACTTGGCTCCCCAAATTTTGTTCTTTTAGGTTGAAGCGTTCGTCTACAGTAGCAGTTTTTATATTTCGGTTTCACTCTGTTCTGTCCTATATAGATAGATGAATTTGGAACTCTAAATCCAACATGGTTTGTAGTAGCTCTTTGAAACTTGACAAAATAATGGAGTTCCCAGTTTTTTCTCTATGGTTTGTTTCCTCTTCAAGTAGCCCTAGGCGCAGACTGTGTAAAAGCACTTTCATTGAGAGGGTTTGCCAAGCTTCTAAGAAATTACGAGATTCCGAAATACTAGCAAATATTTTTTCACCCAATCTTGATGATATTTGGTGATAATGATCAGTACACAAGTCCCACTTGGCTCACCAAATTTTGTTCTTCTAGTTTGAAGCGTTCGTCTACAGTAGCAGTTTTTATTATTAGGTTTCACTCTATTCTCTCCTATATAGATAGATGAATTTGGAACTCTAAATCCAACATGGTTTGTAGTAGATCTTTGAAACTTGACAAAATAAAGGAGTTCTCAGTTTTGTCTCTTTGATTTGTTTCCGCTTCAAGTAGCCCAAAGCAGTGACTGTGGAAATGCACTTTCCTTGAGAGGGGTTGCCAAGGTTCCAACAAATTACGAGTTTCCGAAATACGAGCAAATATTTTTTCAACCAATCTTGATGATACTTGGTGGTAATGATCAGTTCACAAATCCCACTTGGATCACCAAATTTTGTTCTTCTAGTTTGAAGCGTTCGTCTACAGTAGCAGTTTTTATGTTTAGGTTTCACTCTGTTCTCTGCTATATAGATAGATGAATTTGGAACTCTAAATCCAACATGGTTTGTAGTGGCTCTTTGAAAATTCACAAAATAAAGGAGTTCTCTGTTTTGTCTCTATGTTTTTTTTCCTCTTTAAGTAGCCGTAGGCACAGACGGTGGATAAGCACGTTCATGAGAGGGGTTGCCAAGATTCCAAGAAATAACGAGTTTCCGAAATACCAGCAAATATTTTTTCACCCAATCTTGATGATACTTTGTTTTTACGATCAGTACACAAATCCCACTTGACTCACCAAATTTTGTTCTTCTATGTTGAAGCGTTCATTTTCAGTAGCAGTTTATTTTTAAGGTTTCACTCTCTTCTCTCCAATATTGATAGATGAATTTGGAACTCTAAATCCAACATGGTTTGTAGTAGCTCTTTGAAACTTGAAAAAATAAAGGAGTTCTCAGTTTTGTCTCTATGGTTTGTTTCCTCTTCAAGTAGCCGTGGCATAGACTGTGGAAAAGCACTTTCATTGAGAGGGGTTGCCAAGCATTTAGAAATAACGAGTCTCCTAAATACCAGCAAAATTTTTTCACTCAATCTTGATGATACTTGGTGGTAAAGACAAGTACACAAATCCCACTTGGCTCACCAAATTTTGTTCTTCTGTGTTGAAGCCTTCGTCTACAGTAGCAGTTTTTAATTTTAGGTTTTACTCTGTTCTCTCCTATATAGATAGATGAATTTGGAACTCTAAATCCAATATGGTTCGTAGTAGCTCTTTGAAACATGACAGTGTAAAGGAGTTTTCAGTTTTGTCTCTATGATTTGTTTCCGCCTCATGTAGCCCTAAGCAGAGACTGTGGAAAAGCACTTTCATTGAGAGGGGTTGCCAAGCTTCTAAGAAATAACGAGTTTCCGAATTACCAGCAAATATTTTTTCACCCAATCTTGATGATACTTAGTGGTGAAGATCGGTACACAAATCCCACTTGGCTCACCAAATTTTGTTCTTCTAGGTTGAAGCGTTCGTCTACAGTAGCAGTTTTTATTTTTAGGTTTTACTCTGTTCTCTCCTATATAGATAGATGAATTTCTAACTCTAAATCCAACATGGTTTGTAGTAGCTCTTTGATACTTGACAAAATCAAGGAGTTCTCATTTTATCTCTATGGTTTGTTTCCTCTTCAGGTAGCCCCAGGCACAGACTGTGGAAAAGCACTTTCATTGAGAGGGGTTGCCAAGCTTCTAAGAAATAACGAGTTTCCGAAATACCAGCAAATATTTTTTCACCCAATCTTGATGATACTTGTTGTTTACGATCGATACACAAATCCCACTTGACTCACCAAATTTTGTTCTTCTATGTTGAAGCGTTCGTTTTCAGTAGCAGTTTTTATTTTTAGGTTCCACTCTCTCCTCTCCTATATAGATAGATGAATTTGGAACTCTAAATCCAACATGGATTGTAGTGGCTCTTTGAAACTTGACAATATAAAGGAGTTCTCAGTATTTTCTCTATGGTTTATTTCCTCTTCAAGTAGCCCCAGGCACAAACGGAGGAAAAGCACTTTCATTGAGAGGGGTTGCCAAACTTCTAAGAAATAACGAGTTTCCGAATTACCAGCAAATATTTTTTCACCCAATCTTGATGATACTTGGTGGTGAAGATCGGTACACAAATCTCACTGGGCTCACCAAATTTTGTTCTTCTAGGTTGAAGCGTTCGTCTACAGAAGCAATTTTTATATTTAGGTTTCACTCTGTTCTCTCCAATATAGATAGATGAATTTGGAACTCTAAATCCAATATGGTTTGTAGTAGCTCTTTGAAACTTGACAAAGTAAAGGAGTTCTCAGTTTTGTCTCTATGATTTGTTTCAGCTTCATGTCGCCCTAAGCAGAGACTGTGGAAAAGCACTTTCATTGAAAGGGGTTGCCATTATTTCAAGAAATTACGAGTTTCCGAAATACCAGCAAATATTCTGTCACCCAATGTTGATGATACGGGGTGCTAATGATCGGTATCCAAATCCCACTTGGCTCACCAAATTTTGTCCTTCTTTGTTGAAGCATTCGTCAACAGTAGCAGTTTTTATATTTAGGTTTCACTCTGTTCTCTGCTATATAGATAGATGAATTTGGAACTCTAAATCCAACATGGTTTGTAGTAGCTCTTTGAAAGTTGACAAAATAAAGGAGTTCTCAGTTATTTCTCTATGGTTTGTTTCCTCTTCAATTAGCCCTACGCACAGACTGTGGAAAAGCACTTTCATTGAGAGGGGTTGCCAAGCTTCTAAGAAATAACGAGTTTCCGAAATACCAGCAAATATTTTTTCACCCATTCTTGATGATACCTGTTGGTGATGATCAGTACACATATCCCACTTGGCTCACCAAATTTTGTTCTTCTAGGTTGAAGCGTTCGTCTACAGGAGCAATTTTTATATTTAGGTTTCACTCTGTTCTCTCCTATATAGATAGATGAATTTGGAACTCTAAATCCAATATGGTTTGTAGTACTTCTTTGAAACTTGACAAAGTAAAGGAGTTCTCAGTTTGTCTCTATGATTTGTTACCGATTCATGTAGCCCTAAGCAGAGACTGTGGGAAAGCACTTTCATTGAGAGGGGTTGACAAGCTTCCAAGAAATTACGAATTTCCCAAATACCAGCAAATATTTTTTTCACCCAATGTTGATGATACGTGGTGGTAATGATCGTTACACAATACTCACTTGGCTCCCCAAATTTTGTTCTTTTAGGTTGAAGCGTTCTTCTACAGTAGCAGTTTTTATATTTCGGTTTCACTCTGTTCTCTCCTATATAGATAGATGAATTTGGAACTCTAAATCCAACATGGTTTGTAGTAGCTCTTTGAAACTTGACAAAATAATGGAGTTCTCAGTTTTTTCTCTATGGTTTGTTTCCTCTTCAAGTAGCCCTAGGCGCAGATTTTGTAAAAGCACTTTCATTGAGAGGGTTTGCCAAGCTTCTAAGAAATTTCGAGATTCCGAAATACTAGCAAATATTTTTTCACCCAATCTTGATGATATTTGGTGATAATGATCAGTACACAAGTCCCACTTGGCTCACCAAATTTTGTTCTTCTAGTTTGAAGCGTTCGTCTACAGTAGCAGTTTTTATTATTAGGTTTCACTCTGTTCTCTCCTATATAGATAGATGAATTTGGAACTCTAAATCCAACATGGTTTGTAGTAGCTCTTTGAAACTTGACAAAATAAAGGAGTTCTCAGTTTTGTCTCTTTCATTTGTTTCCGCTTCAAGTAGCCCAAGCAGTGACTGTGGAAATGCACTTTCCATGAGAGGGGTTGCCAAGGTTCCAACAAATTACGAGTTTCCGAAATACGAGCAAATATTTTTTCACGCAATCTTGATGACACTTGGTGGTAAGGACAAGTACACAAATCCCACTTGGCTCACCAAATTTTGTTCTTCTAGGTTGAAGCATTCGTCTACAGTAGCAGTTTTTATTTTTAGGTTTTACTCTGTTCTCTCCTATATAGATAGATGAATTTGGAACTCTAAATCCAATATGGTTTGTAGTAGCTCTTTGAAACTTGACAGTGTAAAGGAGTTTTCAGTTTTGTCTCTATGATTTGTTTCTGCTTCATGTAGCCCTACACACAGACTGTGGAAAAGCACTTTCCTTGAGAGGGGTTGCCAAGCTTCTAAGAAATAACGAGTTTCCGAAATACCAGCAAATATTTTTTCACCCATTCTTGATGATACCTGTTGGTGATGATCAGTACACATATCCCACTTGGCTCACCAAATTTTGTTCTTCTAGGTTGAAGCGTTCGTCTATAGGAGCAATTTTTATATTTAGGTTTCACTCTGTTCTCTCCTATATAGACAGATGAATTTGGATCTCTAAATCCAATATGGTTTGTAGTAGTTCTTTGAAACTTGACAGTGTAAAGGAGTTCTCAGTTTTGTCTCTATGATTTGTTTCAGCTTCATGTAGCCCTAAGCAGAGACTGTGGGAAAGCACTTTCATTGAAAGGGTTTGCCAAGCTTCCAAGAAATTACGAATTTCCCAAATACCAGCAAATATTTTTTTCACCCAATGTTGATGATACGTGGTGGTAATGATCGTTACACAATACTCACTTGGCTCCCCAAATTTTGTTCTTTTAGGTTGAAGCGTTCGTCTACAGTAGCAGTTTTTATATTTCGGTTTTACTCTGTTCTCTCCTATATAGATAGATGAATTTGGAACTCTAAATCCAACATGGTTTGTAGTAGCTCTTTGAAACTTGACAAAATAATGGAGTTCCCAGTTTTTTCTCTATGGTTTGTTTCCTCTTCAAGTAGCCCTAGGCGCAGATTTTGTAAAAGCACTTTCATTGAGAGGGTTTGCCAAGCTTCTAAGAAATTTTGAGATTCCGAAATACTAGCAAATATTTTTTCACCCAATCTTGATGATATTTGGTGATAATGATCAGTACACAAGTCCCACTTGGCTCACCAAATTTTGTTCTTCTAGTTTGAAGCGTTCGTCTACAGTAGCAGTTTTTATTATTAGGTTTCAATCTGTTCTCTCCTATATAGATAGATGAATTTGGAACTCTAAATCCAACATGGTTTGTAGTAGCTCTTTGAAAGCTCTTTGAAACTTGACAAAATAAAGGAGTTCTCAGTTTTGTCTCTTTCATTTGTTTCCGCTTCAAGTAGCCCAAAGCAGTGACTGTGGAAATGCACTTTCCATGAGAGGGGTTGCCAAGGTTCCAACAAATTACGAGTTTCTGAAATACGAGCAAATATTTTTTCACGCAATCTTGATGACACTTGGTGGTAAGGACAAGTACACAAATCCCACTTGGCTCACCAAATTTTGTTCTTCTAGGTTGAAGCATTCGTCTACAGTAGCAGTTTTTATTTTTAGGTTTTACTCTGTTCTCTCCTATATAGATAGATGAATTTGGAACTCTAAAATCCAATATGGTTTGTAGTAGCTCTTTGAAACTTGACAGTGTAAAGGAGTTTTCAGTTTTTGTCTCTATGATTTGTTTCCGCTTCATGTAGCCCTAAGCAGAGACTGTGGAACAGCACTTTCATTGAGAGGGGTTGCCAAGCTTCTAAGAAATAACGAATTTTGGAAATACCAGCAAATATTTTTTCACCCAATCTTGATGATACTTGGTGGTGAAGATCGGTACACAAATCCCACTTGGCTCACCAAATTCTGTTCTTCTATGTTGAAGCGTTCGTCTATAGTAGCAGTTTTATATTTAGGTTTCACTCTGTTCGCTCCTATATAGATAGATGAATTTGGAACTCTAAATCCAATATGGTTTGTAGTAGCTCTTTGAAACTTGACAAAGTAAAGGAGTTCTCAGTTTTGTCTCTATGATTTGTTCCGCTTCATGTAGCCCTAGAAGAGACTGTGGAAAAGCACTTTCATTGAAATGGGTTGCCAAGGTTCCAAGAATTACGAGTTTCCGAAATACCAGCAAATATTCTGTCACCCAATGTTGATGATACGGGGTGCTAATGATCGGTATCCAAATCCCACTTGGCTCACCAAATTTTGTCCTTCTTTGTTGAAGCATTCGTCCAAACAGTAGCCGTTTTATATTTAGGTTTCACTCTGTTCTCTGCTATATAGATAGATGAATTTGGAACTCTAACTCCAACATGGTTTGTAGTAGCTCTTTGAAAGTTGACAAAATAAAGGAGTTCTCAGTTATTTCTCTATGGTTTGTTTCCTCTTCAATTAGCCCTATGCACAGACTCTGGAAAAGCACTTTCATTGAGAGGGGTTGCCAAGCTTCTAAGAAATAACGAGTTTCCGAAATACCAGCAAATATTTTTTCACCCATTCTTGATGATACCTGTTGGTGATGATCAGTACACATATCCCACTTGGCTCACCAAATTTTGTTCTTCTAGGTTGAAGCGTTCGTCTATAGGAGCAATTTTTATATTTAGGTTTCACTCTGTTCTCTCCTATATAGATAGATGAATTTGGAACTCTAAATCCAACATGGTTTGTAGTAGCTCTTTGAAACTTGACAAAATAAAGGAGTTCTCAGTTTTGTCTCTTTGATTTGTTTCCGCTTCATGTAGCCCAAAGCAGTGACTGTGGAAATGCACTTTCCTTGAGAGGGGTTGCCAAGGTTCCAACAAATTACGAGTTTCCGAAATACGAGCAAATATTTTTTCAACCAATCTTGATGATACTTGGTGGTAATGATCAGTTCACAAATCCCACTTGGATCACCAAATTTTGTTCTTCTAGTTTGAAGCGTTCGTCTACAGTAGCAGTTTTTATGTTTAGGTTTCACTCTGTTCTCTGCTATATAGATAGATGAATTTGGAACTCTAAATCCAACATGGTTTGTAGTGGCTCTTTGAAAATTCACAAAATAAAGGAGTTCTCTGTTTTGTCTCTATGTTTTTTTTCCTCTTTAAGTAGCCGTAGGCACAGACGGTGGATAAGCACGTTCATGAGAGGGGTTGCCAAGATTCCAAGAAATAACGAGTTTCCGAAATACCAGCAAATATTTTTTCACCCAATCTTGATGATACTTTGTTTTTACGATCAGTACACAAATCCCACTTGACTCACCAAATTTTGTTCTTCTATGTTGAAGCGTTCGTTTTCAGTAGCAGTTTATTTTTAAGGTTTCACTCTCTTCTCTCCAATATTGATAGATGAATTTGGAACTCTAAATCCAACATGGTTTGTAGTAGCTCTTTGAAACTTGAAAAAATAAAGGAGTTCTCAGTTTTGTCTCTATGGTTTGTTTCATCTTCAAGTAGCCGTGGCATAGACTGTGGAAAAGCACTTTCATTGAGAGGGGTTGCCAAGCATTTAGAAATAACGAGTCTCCTAAATACCAGCAAAATTTTTTCACTCAATCTTGATGATACTTGGTGGAAAGACAAGTACACAAATCCCACTTGGCTCACCAAATTTTGTTCTTCTGGGTTGAAGCATTCGTCTACAGTAGCAGTTTTTAATTTTAGGTTTTACTCTGTTCTCTCCTATATAGATAGATGAATTTGGAACTCTAAATCCAATATGGTTCGTAGTAGCTCTTTGAAACATGACAGTGTAAAGGAGTTTTCAGTTTTGTCTCTATGATTTGTTTCCGCCTCATGTAGCCCTAAGCAGAGACTGTGGAAAAGCACTTTCATTGAGAGGGGTTGCCAAGCTTCTAAGAAATAACGAGTTTCCGAATTACCAGCAAATATTTTTTCACCCAATCTTGATGATACTTGGTGGTGAAGATCGGTACACAAATCCCACTAGGCTCACCAAATTTTGTTCTTCTAGGTTGAAGCGTTCGTCTACAGTAGCAGTTTTTATTTTTAGATTTTACTCTGTTCTCTCCTATATAGATAGATGAATTTCTAACTCTAAATCCAACATGGTTTGTAGTAGCTCTTTGATACTTGACAAAATCAAGGAGTTCTCATTTTATCTCTATGGTTTGTTTCCTCTTCAGGTAGCCCCAGGCACAGACTGTGGAAAAGCACTTTCATTGAGAGGGGTTGCCAAGCTTCTAAGAAATAACGAGTTTCCGAAATACCAGCAAATATTTTTTCACCCAATCTTGATGATACTTGTTGTTTACGATCGATACACAAATCCCACTTGACTCACCAAATTTTGTTCTTCTATGTTGAAGCGTTCGTTTTCAGTAGCAGTTTTTATTTTTAGGTTTCACTCTCTCCTCTCCTATATAGATAGATGAATTTGGAACTCTAAATCCATCATGGATTGTAGTGGCTCTTTGAAACTTGACAATATAAAGGAGTTCTCAGTATTTTCCCTATG
This sequence comes from Callospermophilus lateralis, assembly GCF_048772815.1. Taxonomy (NCBI): domain Eukaryota; kingdom Metazoa; phylum Chordata; class Mammalia; order Rodentia; family Sciuridae; genus Callospermophilus; species Callospermophilus lateralis. The sequence goes on from NW_027513436.1 coordinate 24,295, forward strand.
GTTTATTTCCTCTTCAAGTAGCCCCAGGCACAAACGGAGGAAAAGCACTTTCATTGAGAGGGGTTGCCAAACTTCTAAGAAATAACGAGTTTCCGAATTACCAGCAAATATTTTTTCACCCAATCTTGATGATACTTGGTGGTGAAGATCGGTACACAAATCTCACTGGGCTCACCAAATTTTGTTCTTCTAGGTTGAAGCGTTCGTCTACAGTAGCAGTTTTTATATTTAGGTTTCACTCAGTTCACTCCTATATAGATAGATGAATTTGGAACTCTAAATCCAATATGGTTTGTAGTAGCTCTTTGAAACTTGACAAAGTAAAGGAGTTCTCAGTTTTGTCTCTATGATTTGTTTCAGCTTCATGTCGCCCTAAGCAGAGACTGTGGAAAAGCACTTTCATTGAAAGGGGTTGCCATTATTTCAAGAAATTACGAGTTTCCGAAATACCAGCAAATATTCTGTCACCCAATGTTGATGATACGGGGTGCTAATGATCGGTATCCAAATCCCACTTGGCTCACCAAATTTTGTCCTTCTTTGTTGAAGCATTCGTCAACAGTAGCAGTTTTTATATTTAGGTTTCACTCTGTTCTCTGCTATATAGATAGATGAATTTGGAACTCTAAATCCAACATGGTTTGTAGTAGCTCTTTGAAAGTTGACAAAATAAAGGAGTTCTCAGTTATTTCTCTATGGTTTGTTTCCTCTTCAATTAGCCCTACGCACAGACTGTGGAAAAGCACTTTCATTGAGAGGGGTTGCCAAGCTTCTAAGAAATAACGAGTTTCCGAAATACCAGCAAATATTTTTTCACCCATTCTTGATGATACCTGTTGTTGATGATCAGTACACATATCCCACTTGGCTCACCAAATTTTGTTCTTCTAGGTTGAAGCGTTCGTCTACAGGAGCAATTTTTATATTTAGGTTTCACTCTGTTCTCTCCTATATAGATAGATGAATTTGGAACTCTAAATCCAATATGGTTTGTAGTAGTTCTTTGAAACTTGACAAAGTAAAGGAGTTCTCAGTTTTGTCTCTATGATTTGTTACCGATTCATGTAGCCCTAAGCAGAGACTGTGGGAAAGCACTTTCATTGAAAGGGTTTGCCAAGCTTCCAAGAAATTACGAATTTCCCAAATACCAGCAAATATTTTTTCACCCAATGTTGATGATACGTGGTGGTAATGATCGTTACACAATACTCACTTGACTCCCCAAATTTTGTTCTTTTAGGTTGAAGCGTTCGTCTACAGTAGCAGTTTTTATATTTCGGTTTCACTCTGTTCTCTCCTATATAGATAGATGAATTTGGAACTCTAAATCCAACATGGTGTGTAGTAGCTCTTTGAAACTTGACAATATAAAGGAGTTCAAAGTTTTGTCTCTATGGTTTGTTTCCTCTTCAAGTAGCCCTAAGCAGAGACTGTGGAAAAGCACTTTTATTGAGAGGGGTTGTCAAGCTTCTAAGAAGAAATAGCAGCAAATATTTTTTCAACCAAACTTGTTGATACTTGGAGGTAATGATCAGTACACAAATCCCACTTGGCTCACCAAATTTTGTTCTTCTAGGTTTAAGCGTTCGTCTACCGTAGCAGTTTTTATATTAAGGTTTCACTCTGTTCTCTCCTATATAGTTAGATGAATTTGGAACTCTAAATCCAACTTAGTTTGTAGTAGCTCTTTCAAACTTGACAAAATATAGGAGTTCTCAGTTTTGTCTCTATGGTTTGTTTCCTCTTCAAGTAGCCCTAGGCACAGACTGTGGAAAAGAACTTTCATTGAGAGTGGTTGCCAAGCTTCTAAGAAACTACGAGTTTCCGAAATAGCAGCAAATATTTTTTCCACCCAATCTTGATGATACGTGGTGATAATGACAAGTACACAAATCCCACTTGGCTCACCAAATTTTGTTCTTCTAGGTTGAAGCGTTCGTTTACAGTAGCAATTTTTAATTTTAGGTGTCACTATGTTCTCTCCTATATAGATAGATGAATATGGAACTCTAAATCCAACATGGTTTTTAGTAGCTCTTTGAAACTTGACAAAATAATGGAGTTCTCAGTTTTGTCTCTATGGTATGTTTCCTCTTCAAGTATCCCTAGGCACAGACTGTGGAAAGGCACTTTCATTGAGAGGGGTTGCCAAGCTTCTAAGAAATAACGAGTTTCCGACATACCAGCAAATATTTTTTCACCCAATCTTGATGATACTTGGTGGTAATGATCCGTACACAAATCCCACTTGACTAACCAAATTTTGTTCTTCTAGTTTGAAGAGTTTGTTCACAGTAGCAGTTTATACTTTTAGGTTTCCCTCTGTTCTCTCCTATATAGATAGATGAATTTGGAACACTAAATCCAACATGGTTTGTAGTAGCTCTTTGAAACTTGACAAAACAAAGGAGTTCTCAGTTTTGTCTCTATGATTTGTTTCCTCTTCAAGTAGCCCTAAGCAGAGACAGTGGAAAAGCACTTTAATTTAAAGTGGTTGCCAATCTTCCAAGAAATTACGAGTTTCCGAAAGACCAGCAAATATTTTTAACCCAATCTTGATGATTCGTGGTGGTAATGACAAGTACACAATTCCCACTTGGCTCACCAAATTTGGTTCTTCTAGGTTGAAGCGTTAGTTTACAGTACCAGTTTATATTTTTAGGTTTCCCTCTGTTCTCTCCTACATAAATAGATGAATTTGGAACTCTAAATCCAACATGGTTTGTAGTAGCTCTTTGAAACTTGACAAAATTAAAGAGTTCTCAGTTTTGTCTCTATGGTTTCTTTCTTTTCAAGTAGCCGTAGGCACAGACTGTGGAAAAGCACTTTCATTGAGAGGGGTTGCCACGCTTCTAAGACTTAACGATTTTCTGAATTACCAACAAATATTTTTTCACCCAATCTTGATGATAATTGGTGGTAATGAACAGGACACAAATCCCACTTGGAAAGAAAATTTTGTTCTTCTAGGTTGAAGCGTTCATCTACAGTAGCAGTTTTTATTTTTAATTTCACTCTGTTCTCTTCTATATAGATAGATGAATTTGGAACTCTAAATCCAACATGGTTTTTAGTAGCTCTTTGAAACTTGACAAAAAAAAGGAGTTCTCAGTTTTTACTCTATGGTTTGTTTCCTCTTCAAGTATCCCTAAGCAGAGACTGTGGAAAAGCCCTTTCATTGGAAGGGGTTGCCAGATTCCAAGAAATTACGAGTTTCCGAAACACCAGCAAAAATTTTTTAACCCATTCTTGATGATTCGTGGTGGTAATGACAAGTACACAAATCCCACTTGGCTCACAAAATTTTGTCCTTCTTTGTTGAAGCATTCGTCAACAGTAGCAGTTTTTATATTTAGGTTTCACTCTGTTCTCTGCTATATAGATAGATGAATTTGGAACTCTAAATCCAACATGGTTTGTAGTAGCTCTTTGAAAGTTGACAAAATAAAGGAGTTCTCAGTTATTTCTCTATGGTTTGTTTCCTCTTCAATTAGCCCTACACACAGACTGTGGAAAAGCACTTTCATTGAGAGGGGTTGCCAAGCTTCTAGGAAATAACGAGTTTCCAAATACCAGCAAATATTTTTTCACCCATTCTTGATGATACCTGTTGGTGATGATCAGTACACATATCCCACTTGGCTCACCAAATTTTGTTCTTCTAGGTTGAAGCGTTCGTCTATAGGAGCAATTTTTATATTTAGGTTTCACTCTGTTCTCTCCTATATAGATAGATGAATTTGGATCTCTAAATCCAATATGGTTTGTAGTAGTTCTTTGAAACTTGACAGTGTAAAGGAGTTCTCAGTTTTGTCTCTGTGATTTGTTACCGATTCATGTAGCCCTAAGCAGAGACTGTGGGAAAGCACTTACATTGAAAGGGTTTGCCAAGCTTCCAAGAAATTACGAATTTCCCAAATACCAGCAAATATTTTTTCACCCAATGTTGATGATACGTGGTGGTAATGATCGTTACACAATACTCACTTGGCTCCCCAAATTTTGTTCTTTTAGGTTTAAGCGTTGGACTACAGTAGCAGTTTTTATATTTAGGTTTCACTCTGTTCTCTCCTATATAGATAGATGAATTTGGAACTCTAAATCCAACATGGTTTGTAGTAGCTCTTTGAAACTTGACAAAATAAAGTAGTTCTCAGTTTTGTCTCTATGGTTGTTTCCTCTTCAAGTAGCCCTATGCACAGACTTTGGAAAAGCACTTTCATTGAAAGGGGTTGCCAAGCTTCCATAAATAACGAGTTTCCAAAACACCAGGAAATATTTTTTCTCCCAATCTTGATGATCCTTGGTGGTAATGATCGGTACACAAATACCACTTGACTCACCAAAATTTTTTCTTCTAGGTTGAAGCCTTCGTTTACAGTAGCACTTTTTATTTTTAGGTTTCACTTTGTTCTCTCCTGTATAGATAGATGAATTTGGAACTCTAAATCCAACATGGTTTGTAGTAGCTCTTTGAGAGTTCACAAAATAAAGGAGTTCTAAGTTTTGTCTCTATGGTTTGTTTCCTCTTCAAGTAGCCCTTGGCACAGACTGTGGAAAAGCACTTTCATTGAGAGGGGTTGTCAAGCTTCTAAGAAATAACGAGTTTCCGAAGAACCAGGAAATACTTTTTCACGCAATCTTGATGATACTTGGTGGTAATGATCGGTACACAAATCCCACTTGACTAACCAAATTTTGTTCTTCTAGTTTGAAGCGTTTGTTTACAGTAGCAGTTTATAATTTTAGGTTTCCCTGTGTTCTCTCCTATATAGATAGAAGAATTTGGAACTCTAAATCCAACATGGTTTGTAGTAGCTCTTTGAAACTTGACACAATAAAGGAGTTCTCAGTTTTGTCTCTATGGTTTGTTTCCTCTTCAAGTAGCCCTAGGCACAGACTGTGGAAAAGCACTTTCATTGAGAGGGGTTGTCAAGCTTCTAAGAAACAACAAGTTTCTGAAATACCAGAAAATATTTTTTCACCAATCTTGATGATACTTGGAGGTAATGATCGGTACACAAATCCTACTTGACTAACCAAATTTTCTTCTTCTAGTTTGAAGCGTTTGTTTACAGTAGCAGTTTATTATTTTAGGTTTCCCTCTGTTCTCTCCTACATAGATAGAAGAATTTGGAACTCTAAATCCAACATGGTTTGTAGAAGATGTTTGAAACTTGACAAAATAAAGGAGTTCTCAGTTTTGTCTCTATGGTTTGTTTCCTCATCAAGTAGCCCTAAGCAGAGACTGTGGAAAAGCACTTTCAATAAAACGGGTTGCCAAGCTTCCATGAAATTACGAGTTTCCGAAATACCAGCAAATATTTTTTCACCCAAATGTAATGATACTTGTTGGTAATGACAATTACACAAATCCCACTTGGCTCACCAAATTTTGTTCTTCTAGGTTGAAGCGTTCGTTAATAGTATCAGTTTTTATATTTAGGTTTCACTCTGTTCTTTTCTATATAGATAGATGAATTTGGAACTCTAAATAAAACATGGTTTGTAGTAGCTCTTTGAAACTTGACAAAATAAAGGAATTCTCAGTTTTGTCTGTATGGTTTGTTTCCTCTTCAAGTAACCCTAGGCACAGACTGTGGAAAACCACGTTTATTGAGAGGGGTTGCCAAGCTTCAAAGAAGAAATACCAGCAAATATTTTTTCAACCAAACTTGATGATACTTGGAGGTAATGATCAGTACACAAATCCCACGAGGCTCACCAAATTTTGTTCTTCTAGGTTGAAGCGTTCGTTAACAGTATCAGTTTTTATATTTAGGTTTCACTCTGTTCTTTTCTATATAGATAGATGAATTTGGAACTCTAAATCCAACTTGGTTTGTAGTAGCTCTTTGAAACTTGACAAATAGAGGAGTTCTCAGTTTTGTCTCTATAATTTGTTTCCTCTTCAAGTAGCTCTAAGCAGAGACTGTGGAAAAGCACTTTCATTGAAATGGGTTGCCAAGTTTCCAAGAAATTACGAGTTTCCGAAAGACCAGCAATAATTTTTTAACCCAATCTTGATGATTCGTGGTGGTAATGACAAGTACACAAATCCCACTTGGCTCACCATAGTTTTTACTTCCGGGTTGAAGCGTTAGTTTACAGTACCAGTTTTTATTTTTAGGTTTCCCTCTGTTCTCTCCTACATAGATAGATGAATTTGGAACTCTAAATCCAACATGGTTTGTAGTAGCTCTTTGAAACTTGATAAAATTAAAGAGTTCTCAGTTATGTCTCTATGGTTTCTTTCCTCTTCAAGTAGCCCTAGGCACAGACTGTGGAAAAGCACTTTCATTGAGAGGGGTTGCCAAGATTCTAAGAATTAACGATTTTCGGAAATACCAGCAAATATTTTTTCACCCAATCTTGATGATACCTGGTGATAATGACAAGTACACAAATCCCACTTGGCTCACCAAATTTTGTTCTTCTAGGTTGACGCGTTCGTCTACAGTAGCAGTTTTTATATTTAGGTTTCCCTCTGTTCTCTCCTATATAGATAGATGAATTTGGAACTCTAAATCCATCATGGTTTGTAGTAGCTCTTTGAAACTTGAGAAAAAAAGTAGTTCTCAGTTTTGTCTCTATGGTTTGTTTCCTCTTCAAGTAGCCCTAAGCAGAGACTGTCGAAAAGCATTTCATTGAAAGGGGTTGCCAAGCTTCCAAGAAATTACGAGTTTCCCAAATACCAGCAAATATTTTTTCACCCAATCTTGATGATACTTGGCTTTAATGACAAGTACACAAATCCCACTTGGCTCACCAAATTTTGTTCTTCTAGTTTGAAATGTTCGTCTACAGTAGCTGTTTTTATATTTACGTTTCACTCTGTTCTCTCCTATATAGGTAGATGAATTTGGAACTCTAAATCCAACATGGTTTGTAGTAGCTCTTTGAAACTTGACAAAATAAAGGAGTTCTCAGTTTTGTCTCTATGGTTTGTTTCCTCTTCATGTAGCCCTAGGCACAGACTTTGGAAAAGCACTTTCATTGAAAGGTGTTGCCAAGCTTCCAAGAAATAAATAGTTTCAAAAAAAAAGCAAATATTTTTTCACCCAAATGTGATGATACTTGGTGGTAATGACAAGTACACAAATCCTACTTGGCTCACCAAATTTTGTTCTTCTAGTTTGAAGCGTTCGTTTACAGTAGCAGTTTTTATTTTTAGGTTTCACTCTGTTCTCTTCTATATAGATAGATGAATTTGGAACTCTAAATCCAACATGGTTTGTAGTAGCTCTTTGAAACTTGAAAAAATAAAGGAGTTCTCAGTTTTGTCTCTATGGTTTGTTTTCTCTTCAAGTAGCCCTAGGCAAATAATGTTGAAAAGCACTTTTATTGAGAAAGGTTGCCAAGCTTCTAAGAAGAAATTCCAGCAAATATTTTTTCACGAAAACATGATGATACTTGGAGGTAATGATTAGTACACTAATCCAACTTGGCTCACCAAATTTTGTTCTTTTAGGTTTAAGCGTTGGACTACAGTAGCAGTTTTTATATTTAGGTTTCACTCTGTTCTCTCCTATATAGATAGATGAATTTGGAACTCTAAATCCAACATGGTTTGTAGTAGCTCTTTGAAAATTGACAAAAAAAGTAGGTCTAAGTTTTGTCTCTATGGATTGTTTTATCTTCAAGTAGCCCTAGGCACAGACTGTGGAAAAGCACTTTCATTGGAAGGGGTTGCCAAGCTTCCAAGAAATTACGAGTTTCCGAAATACCAGCAAATATTTTTTCACCCAATCTTGATGATACGTGGTGGTAATGACAAGTACACGAATCCCACTTGGCTCACCAAATTTTGTTGTTCTAGGTTGAAGCGTTAGTTTACAGTACCAGTTTATATTTTTAGGTTTCCCTCTGTTCTCTCCTACATAGATAGATGAATTTGGAACTCTAAATCCAACATGATTTGTAGTAATTCTTTGAAACTTTTTAAAATTAAAGAATTCTCACTTTTGTCTCTATGGTTTGTTTCCTCTTCAAGTAGTCCTAGGCACAGACTGTGGAAAAGCACTTTCATTGAGAGGGGTTGTCAAGCTTCTAAGAAATAACGAGTTTCCGAAGAACCAGCAAATACTTTTTCACGCAATCTTGATGATACTTGGTGGTAATGATCGGTACACAAATCCCACTTGACTAACTAAATTTTGTTCTTCTAGTTTGAAGCGTTTGTTTACAGTAGCAGTTTATAATTTTAGGTTTCCCTGTGTTCTCTTCCTATATAGATAGAAGAATTTGGAACTCTAAATAAAACATGGTTTGTAGTAGCTCTTTGAAACTTGACAAAATAAAGGAATTCTCAGTTTTGTCTGTATGGTTTGTTTCCTCTTCAAGTAACCATAGGCACAGACTGTGGAAAACCACGTTTATTGAGAGGGGTTGCCAAGCTTCAAAGAAGAAATACCAGCAAATATTTTTTCAACCACACTTGATGATACTTGGAGGTAATGATCAGTACACAAATCCCACGAGGCTCACCAAATTTTGTTCTTCTAGGTTGAAGCGTTCGTTAACAGTATCAGTTTTTATATTTAGGTTTCACTCTGTTCTTTTCTATATAGATAGATGAATTTGGAACTCTAAATCCAACTTGGTTTGTAGTAGCTCTTTGAAACTTGACAAATAGAGGAGTTCTCAGTTTTGTCTCTATAATTTGTTTCCTCTTCAAGTAGCTCTAAGCAGAGACTGTGGAAAAGCACTTTCATTGAAATGGGTTGCCAAGTTTCCAAGAAATTACGAGTTTCCGAAAGACCAGCAATAATTTTTTAACCCAATCTTGATGATTCGTGGTGGTAATGACAAGTACACAAATCCCACTTGGCTCACCATAGTTTTTACTTCCGGGTTGAAGCGTTAGTTTACAGTACCAGTTTTTATTTTTAGGTTTCCCTCTGTTCTATCCTACATAGATAGATGAATTTGGAACTCTAAATCCAACATGGTTTGTAGTAGCTCTTTGAAACTTGATAAAATTAAAGAGTTCTCAGTTATGTCTCTATGGTTTCTTTCCTCTTCAAGTAGCCCTAGGCACAGACTGTGGAAAAGCACTTTCATTGAGAGGGGTTTCCAAGATTCTAAGAATTAACGATTTTCGGAAATACCAGCAAATATTTTTCACCCAATCTTGATGATACCTGGTGATAATGACAAGTACACAAATCCCACTTGGCTCACCAAATTTTGTTCTTCTAGGTTGACGCGTTCGTCTACAGTAGCAGTTTTTATATTTAGGTTTCCCTCTGTTCTCTCCTATATAGATAGATGAATTTGGAACTCTAAATCCATCATGGTTTGTAGTAGCTCTTCGAAACTTGAGAAAAAAAGTAGTTCTCAGTTTTGTCTCTATGGTTTGTTTCCTCTTCAAGTAGCCCTAAGCAGAGACTGTCGAAAAGCATTTCATTGAAAGGGGTTGCCAAGCTTCCAAGAAATTACGAGTTTCCCAAATACCAGCAAATATTTTTTCACCCAATCTTGATGATACTTGGCTTTAATGACAAGTACACAAATCCCACTTGGCTCACCAAATTTTGTTCTTCTAGTTTGAAATGTTCGTCTACAGTAGCTGTTTTTATATTTACGTTTCACTCTGTTCTCTCCTATATAGGTAGATGAATTTGGAACTCTAAATCCAACATGGTTTGTAGTAGCTCTTTGAAACTTGACAAAATAAAGGAGTTCTCAGTTTGGTCTCTATGGTTTGTTTCCTCTTCAAGCAGCCCTAGGCACAGACTGTGGAAAAGCCTTTTCATTAAGAGGGGTTGTCAAGTTTCTAAGAAATAACGAGTTTCCGACATACCAGCAAATATTTTTTCACCCAATTTTGATGATACTTCGATGTAATGATCAGTACACAATCCCACTTCACTAACCAAATTTTGTTCTTCTAGTTTGAAGCGTTTGTTTACAGTAGCAGTTTATTATTTTAGGTTTCCCTCTGTTCTCTATTATATACATAGATGAATTTGGAAGTCTAAATCCAACATGGTTGTAGTAGCTCTTTGAAACTTGACAAAAATAGTAGTTCTCAGATTTGTATCTATGGTTTGTTTCCTCTTCAAGTAGCCCTAAGCAGAGACTTTGGAAAAGCACTTTCATTGAAAGGGGTTGCCAAGCTTCCAAAAAATTACGAGTTTCGAAATACCAGCAAATATTTTTTCACTCAATCTTGATGATACATAGTGGTAATGACAATTACACAAATCCCACTTCGCTCACCAAATTTTCTTCTTCTAGGTTGAAGCCTTCGTTTACAGTAGCAGTTTTTATTTTTAGGTTTCACTCTGTTCTCTCCTTTATAGATAGATGAATTTGGAACTCTAAATCCAAAATGGTTTGTAGTTGCTCTTCGAAACTTGACAAAATAAAGGAGTTCTCAATTTGTCTCTCTGGTTTGTTTCCTCTTCAAGTAGCCCTAGGCACAGACTGTGGAAAAGCTCTTTCATTGAGAGGTTTTGCCAAACTTCTAAGAAATAATGAGTTTCCGAAACACCAGCAAATATTATTTCACCCAAACTTGATGATACTTGGTGGTAATGAGCAGTACACAAATGCCACTTGGCTCACCAAATTTTGTTCTTCTAGTTTGAACCGTTCGCCTACAGTAGCAGTTTTCATATTTAGGTTTCCCTCTGTTCTCTCCTATATAGATAGAAGAATTTGGAACTCTAAATGCAACATGGTTTGTAGTAGCTCTTTGAAACTTGACAAAAAAAGTATTTCTCAGTTTTGTCTCTATGGTTTGTTTCCCCTTCATGTAGCCCTAAGCTAGACTGTGGAAAAGCACTTTCATTGAAGGGGGTTGCCAAGCTTCCAAAAAATTACGAGTTTTGAAATACAAGCAAATATTTTTTCACTCAATCTTGATGATACGTACTGGTAATGACACTCTCACAAATCCCACTTCGCTCACCAAATTTTCTTCTTCTAGGTTTAAGCCTTCGTTTACAGTAGCAGTTTTTATTTTTTGGTTTCACTCTGTTCTCTCCTTTATAGATAGATGAATTTGGAACTCTAAATCCAACATGGTTTGTAGTAGCTCTTCGAAACTTGACAAAATAAAGGAGTTCTCACTTTTGTCTCTATGGTTTGTTTCCTCTTCAAGTAGCCCTAGGCACAGACTGTGGAAAAGCTCTTTCATTGAGAGGGGTTGCCAAGCTTCTAAGAAATAACGAGTTTCCGAAATACCAGCAAATATTATTTCACCCAAACTTGATGATACTTGATAGTAATGATCAGTACACAAATCCCCCTTGGCTCACCAAATTTTGGTCTTCTAGGTTGAATCGTTCGTCTATAGTAGCAGTTTTTATATTTAGGTTTCCCTCTGTTCTCTCCTATATAGACAGATGAATTTGGAACTCTAAATCCAACATGGTTTGTAGTAGCTCTTTGAAACTTGACAAAATAAAGGAGTTTTCAGTTTAGACTCTATGGTTTGTTTCCTCTTCAAGGAGCCCTTGGCACAGAGTGTTGAAAAGCACTTTAATTGAGAGGGGTTGCAAAGCTTCCAAGAAATTACGAGTTTCTGAAATACCAGCAAATATTTTTTCAAGCAATCTTGATCATACGTGGTGGTAATGACAAGTACACAAATCCCACTTCGCTCACCAAATTTTGTTCTTCTAGGTAGAAGCCTTCGTTTACACTAGCAGTTTTTATTTTTTTGTTTCACTCTGTTGTCTCCTTTATAGATAGATTAATTTGGAACTCTAAATTTAACATGGTTTGTAGTAGCTCATCGACTTGAAAAAATAAAGGAGTTCTCAGTTTTGTCTCTATGTTCTGTTTCCTCTTCAAGCACTTTCATTGATTGGGGTTGGCAAGCTTCCAAGAAATTACGAGTTTCTGAAATACCAGCAAATATTTTTTCACCCAATCTTGATGATACGTTTCCGTAATGATCAGGACACAAATCCCACTTGGCTCACCAAATTTTGTTCTTCTAGGTTGAAGCGTTCGTTTACAGTAGCAGTTTTTATTTTTAGGTTTCCTCTGTTCTCTCCTATATAGATAGATGAATTTGGAACTCTAAATCCAACATGGTTTGTAGTAGCTTTTTGAAACTTGACAAAATAAAGGATTTCTCAGTTTTGTCTCTATGGTTTGTTTCCTCTTCAAGTAGCCCTAGGCACAGACTGTAGAAAGGACTTTCATTGAGAGGGGTTGCCAAGCTTCTAAGAAATAACGAGTTTCCGAAATACCAGCAAATATTTTTTCACACAATTTTGATGATACTTGGTGTTAATGATCAGTAAACAAATCCCACTTGGCTCACCAAATTTTGTTCCTCTAGGTTGAAACATTTGTTTACAGTAGTAGTTTTTATTTTTAGGTTTCCCTCTGTTCTCTCCTATATAGATAGATGAATTTGGAACTCTAAATCCAACATGGTTTGTAGTAGCTCTTTGAAACTTGAAAAAATAAAGGAGTTCTCAGTTTTGACTCTATGGTTTGTTTCCTCTTTAAGTAGCCCTAGACAGAGACTGTGGAAAAGCACTTTCATTGAGAGGGGTTGGCATGCTTCTAAGAAATAACGAGATTCCGAAACACCAGCAAATATTTTTTCGCCCAATCTTGATGATACTTGGTGGTAATTATCAGTACACAAATCCCACTTGGCTCACCAAATTTTGTTCTTCTAGGTTTAAGCGTTCGTCTACTGTAGCAGTTTTTATATTAATGTTTCACTCTGTTCTCCCCTATATAGATAGATGAATTTGGAACTCTAAATCCAATATGGTTTGTAGTAGCCCTTCGAAACTTGAGAAAATAAAGTATTTCTCAGTTTTGTCACTATGGTTTGTTTCCACTTCAAGTAGCCCTAGGCGCAGACTGTGGAAAAGCACTTTCATTGAGATTGGTTGCCAAGCTTCTAAGAAATAAGGATTTTCCGAAATACCAGCAAATATTTTTCACCCAAACTTGATTATACTTGGTGGTTATGATCAGTACACAAATCCCACTTGGCTGACCAAATTGTGTTCTTCTAGGTTGAAGCTTTCGTCTACAGTAGCAGTTTTTATTTTTAGGTTTCCTCTGTTCTCTCCTATATAGATAGATGAATTTGGAACTCTAAATCCAACATGGTTTGTAGTAGCTTTTGGAAACTTGACAAAACAAAGGAGTTCTCAGTTTTTTCTCTATGATTTGTTTCCACTTCAAGTAGCCCTAAGCAGAGACTGTGGAAAAGCACTTTCACTGAAAGGGGTTCACAAGCTTCCAAGAAATTACGAGTTTCCGAAATACCAGCAAATATTTTTTCACCCAATCTTGATGATACCTGGTGGTAATGACATGTACACAAATCCCACTTGGCTCACCAAATTTTGTTCTTCTAGGTTGAAGCGTTCGTCTACAGTAGCAGTTTTTATTTTTAGGTTTCACTCTGTTCTCTCCTATATAGATAGATGAATTTGGAACTCTATATCCAACATGGTTTGTAGTAGCTCTTTGAAACTTGACAAAATAAAAGAGTTCTCAGTTTAGTCCCTATGGTTTGTTTCCTCTTCAAGTAGCCCTAGGCAGATACTGTGGAAAAGCACTTTCATTGAAAGGGGTTGCCAAGCTTCCAAGAAATAACGAGTTTACAAAACACCAGCAAATATTTTTTCAAGCAATCTTGATGATACGTTGTGGTAATGACAAGTACACAAATCCCACATGGCTCACCAAATTTTGTTCTTCTAGGTTGAACCGTTCGTTTACAGTAGCAGTTTTTATTTTTAGGTTTCCCTCTGTTCTCTCCTATATAGATAGATGAATTTGGAATTCTAAATCCAACATGGTTTGTATTAGATCTTTGAAACTTGACAAAATAAAGTAGTTTTCAATTTTGTCTCTATGGTTTATTTCCTCTTCAAGTAGTCCTAGGCACAGACTTTGGAAAAGCACTTTCATTGAAAGGGGTTGCCAAGCTTCCAAGAAATAACGAGTTTCCGAAATACCAGCAAATATTTTTTCACCCAATCTTGATGATACCTGGTGGTAATGACAAGTACACAAATCCCACTTGGCTCACCAAATTTTGTTCTTCTAGGTGGAAGCGTTCGTCTACAGTAGCAGTTTTTATTTTTAGGTTTCCCTCTGTTCTCTCCTATATAGATAGATGAATTTGGAACTCTAAATCCAATATGGTTTGTAGTAGCTCTTCGAAACTTGAGAAAATAAAGTATTTCTCAGTTTTTTCTCTATGGTTTGTTTCCACTTCAAGTAGCCCTAGGCACAGACTGTGGAAAAGCACTTTCATTGAGAGGGGTTGCCAAGCTTCTAAGAAATAAGGAGTTTCCGAAATACCAGCAAATATTTTTCACCCAAACTTGATTATACTTGGTGGTTATGATCAGTACGCAAATCCCACTTGGCTCACCAAATTGTGTTCTTCTAGGTTGAAGCTTTCGTCTACAGTAGCAGTTTTTAATTTAGGTTTCACTGTGTTGTCTCCTATATAGATAGATGAATTTGGAACTCTAAATCCAACATGGTTTGTATTAGCTCTTTGAAACGTGACAAAATAAAGTAGTTTTCAATTTTGTCTCTATGGTTTATTTCCTCTTCAAGTAGCCCTAGGTACAGACTTTGGAAAAGCACTTTCATTGAAAGGGGTTGCCAAGCTTCCAAGAAATCAGTTTTTCACCAATCTTTTTCAGTCATCTACAGTAGTTTTTTTTTTTTTTTGTTTCCCTCTGTTCCTTTTACCCCCTAGTTTTTTGTTTTCTTTCTGTTGTATCCCCTTTTCCGAAGCGTTCATCTACAGTAGTAGTTTTTATTTTTAGGTTTCCCTCTGTTCTCTCCTATATAGATAGATGAATTTAGAACTCTAAATCCATCATGGTTTATAGTAGCTCCTTGAAACTTGACAAAATAAAGGAGTTCTCAGTTTAGTCTCTGTGGTTTGTTTCCTCTTCAAGTAGCCCTAGGCACAGACTGTGGAAAAGCACTTTCATTGAGAGGGGTTGATGCGCTTCGAAGAAATTTCGAGTTTACGAAATACCAGCAAATATTTTTTCAAGCAATCTTGATGATACGTGGTGGTAATGACGAGTACACAAATCCCACTTGGCTCACCAAATTTTGTTCTTCTAGGTTGAACCGTTCGTTTACAGTAGCAGTTTTTATTTTTAGGTTTCCCTCTGTTCTCTCCTATATAGATAGATGAATTTGGAACTCTAAATCCAACATGCTTTGTAATAGCTTTTTGAAACTTGACAAAACAAAGGAATTCTCAGTTTTGTCTCTATGATTTGATTCCTCTTCAAGTAGCCCTAGGCACATACTGTGGAAAAGCACTTTCATTGAGAGGGGTTGCCAAGCTTCTAAGAATTAACGATTTTCCGAATACCAGCAAATATTTTTTCACCCAATCTTGATGATACTTGGAGGTAATGATCAGTACACAAATCCCACTTGGCTCACCAAATTTTGTATTTCTAGGTTGAAACGTTCCTCTACAGTAGCAGTTTTTATATTTAGATTTCACTCTGTTCTCCCCTATATAGATAGATGAATTTGGAACTCTAAATCCAACATGGTTTGTTGTAGCTCTTCGAAACTTGAGAAAATAAAGTATTTCTCACTTTTGTCTCTATGGTTTGTTTCCACTTCAAGTAGCCCTAGGCACAGACTGTGGAACAGCACTTTCATTGAGAGGGGTTGCCAAGCTTATAACAAATAAGGAGGTTCCGAAATACCAGCAAATATTTTTCACCCAAACTTGAGTATACTTGGTGGTAATAATCAGTACACAAATCCCATTTGGCTGACCAAATTGTGTTCTTCTAGGTTGAAGCTTTCGTCTACAGTAGCAGTTTTTATATGTAGGTTTCACTCTGTTCTCTCTTATATAGATAGATGAATTTGGACCTCTAAATACAACAGAGTTTGTAGTAGCTCTTTGAAAGTTGAAAAAATAAGGTAGTTCTCAGTTTTGTCTCTATGGTTTGTTTACTCTTCAAGTAGCCCTAGGCACAGACTGTGGAAAAGCACTTTCATTGAAAGGGGTTGCCAAGCTTCCAAGAAATTACGAGTTTCCGAAATACCAGCAAATATTTTTTCACCCAATCTTGATGATACGTGGTGGTAATGACGAGTACACCAATCCCACTTGGCTCACCAAATTTTGTTCTTCTAGGTTGAAGCGTTCGTTTACAGTAGCAGTTTTTATTTTTAGGTTTCACTCTGTTCTCTCCTATTTAGATAGATGTATTTGGAACTCTAAATAAACATGGTTTGTAGTAGCTTTTTGAAACTTTACAAAATAAAGCAGTTCTCAGTTTTGTCTCTACGGTTTGTTTCCTCTTCTAGTAGCGCTACGCACAGACTGTGGAAAGGCACTTTCATTGAGAGGGGTTCCCAAGCTTCCAAGAAATTACGAGTTTCCGAAATACCAGCAAATATTTTTTCACCCAATCTTGATGATACGTGGTGGTAATGACAAGTATACATATCCCACTTGTCTCACCAAATTTTGTTCTTCTAGGTTGAAGCGTTCGTTTAGAGTAGCAGTTTTTATATTTAGGTTTCACTCTGTTCTCTCCTATATCGATAGATGAATTTGGAACTCTAAATCCAACATGGTTTGTAGTAGCTCTTTGAAAATTGACAAAATAATGGAATTCTCAGTTTAGTCTCTATGGTTTGTTTCCTCTTCAAGTAGCCCTATGCACAGACTGTGGAAAAGCATTTTCATTAAGAGGGGTTGCCAAGCTTCTAAGAAATAACGAGTTTCCGAAATACCAGCAAATATTTTTTCACCCAACTTGATGATACTTGGTGGTAATGATCGGTACACAATACTCCTTGACTCACCAATTTTTTTTTTTTCTATTTTGAAGCGTACGTTTACAGTAGTGGTTTATATTTTTAGATTTCCCTCTGTTTTCTCCTATATAGATAGATCAATTTGGAACTCTAAATCCAACATGGTTTGTAGTAGCTCTTTGAAGCTTGACAAAAAAAGTAGTTCTCAGTTTAGTCTCTATGGTTTGTTTCCTCTTCAAGTAGCCCTAAGCAAAGACTGTGGAAAAGCGTTTTCATTGAAAGGGATTGCGAAGCTTCCAAGAAATTACGAGTTTCCGAAATACCAGCCAATATTTTTTCACCCAATCATGATGATACGTGGTGGTAATGACAAGTACACAAATCCCACTTGGATCAGTAAATTTTTTTCTTCTAGGTTGAAGCGTTCTTCAACAGTAGCATTTTTTATATTTAGGTTTCACTCTGTTCTCTCCTATATAGAAAGATGAATTTGGAACTCTACATTTAACATGGTGTGTAGTAGCTCTTTGAAGCTTGACAAATTAAAGGAGTTCTCAGTTTTGTCTCTATGGTTTGTTTCCTCTTCAAGTAGCCCTATGCATACACTTTTGAAAAGCATTTTCATTAAGAGGGGTTGCCAAGCTTTTACGAAATAACGAGTTTCCGAAATAACAGCAAATATTTTTTCATCCAATCTTGATGATACTTGCTGGTAATGATCGGTACACAATACTACTTGACTCACAAAATTTTTCTTCTAGTTTGAAGCGTACATTTACAGTAGCAGTTTTTATTTTTATGTTTCCCTCTGTTTTCTCCTATATGGATCGATTAATTTGGAACTCTAAATCCAACATGGTTTGTAGTAGCTCTTTGAAACTTGACAAAATAAAGGAGTTCACAGTTTTGTCTCTATGGTTTGTTTCCTCTTCAAGTAGCCCTAGGCACAGACTGTGGAAAAGCACTTTCATTGAGAGGGGTTGCCAACCTTCTACGAATTAACGAGTTTCCGAAATACCAGCAAATATTTTTTCGCCCAAACTTGATGATACTTGGAGGTAATGATCAGTACACAATTACCACTAGGCTCACCAAATTTTGTTCTTCTTGGTTAAAGCGTTCGACTACAGTAGCAGTTTTTATATTTAGGTTTCACTCTGTTCTCTCGTATATAGATAGATGAATTTGGAACTCTAAATCCAACTTAGTTTGTAGTAGCTTTTTGAAACTTGACAAAACAAAGGAGTTCTCATTTTGTCTGTATGATTTGTTTCCTCTTCAAGTAGCCCTAAGCAGAGTCTGCGGAAAAGTACTTTCACTGAAAGGGATTCCCAAGCTTCCATGAAATTACGAGTTTCCGAAATACCAGCAAATATTTTTTCACCCAAACTTGATGATACCTGGTGGTAATGACAAGTACACAAATCCCACTTGGCTTAACAAATTTTGTTCTTCTAGGTTGAAGCGTTCGTTTACAGTAGCAGTTTTTATTTTTAGGTTTCACTCTGTTCTCTCCTATATAGATAGATGAATTTGGAACTCTAAATCCAACATGGTTTCTAGTAGCTCTTTGAAACTTTACACAATAATGGAGTTCTCTGTTTTGCGTATGTGGTTTGTTTCATCTTCAATTAGCCCTAGGTACATACTGTGGAAAAGCACTTTCATTGAGAGGTGTTGCCAAGCTTCTAAGAATTAACGAGTTTCCAAAATACCAGCAAGTATTTTTTCAACCAATCTTGATGATACTTGGTGGTAAGGATCAGTACACAAATCCCACTTGACTCACCAAATTTTGTTCTTCTAGGTTGAAACGTACGTCTACAGTAGCAGTTTTTATACTTAGGTTTCACTGTGTTGTCTCCTATATAGATAGATGAATTTGGAACTCTAAATCCATCATGGTTTATAGTAGCTCCTTGAAACTTGACAAAATAAAGGAGTTCTCAGTTTAGTCTCTGTGGTTTGTTTCCTCTTCAAGTAGCCCTAGGCACAGACTGTGGAAAAGCACTTTCATTGAGAGGGGTTGATGCGCTTCGAAGAAATTTCGAGTTTACGAAATACCAGCAAATATTTTTTCAAGCAATCTTGATGATACGTGGTGGTAATGACGAGTACACAAATCCCACTTGGCTCACCAAATTTTGTTCTTCTAGGTTGAACCGTTCGTTTACAGTAGCAGTTTTTATTTTTAGGTTTCCCTCTGTTCTCTCCTATATAGATAGATGAATTTGGAACTCTAAATCCAACATGCTTTGTAATAGCTTTTTGAAACTTGACAAAACAAAGGAATTCTCAGTTTTGTCTCTATGATTTGATTCCTCTTCAAGTAGCCCTAGGCACATACTGTGGAAAAGCACTTTCATTGAGAGGGGTTGCCAAGCTTCTAAGAATTAACGATTTTCCGAATACCAGCAAATATTTTTTCACCCAATCTTGATGATACTTGGAGGTAATGATCAGTACACAAATCCCACTTGGCTCACCAAATTTTTATTTCTAGGTTGAAACGTTCCTCTACAGTAGCAGTTTTTATATTTAGATTTCACTCTGTTCTCCCCTATATAGATAGATGAATTTGGAACTCTAAATCCAACATGGTTTGTAGTAGCTCTTCGAAACTTGAGAAAATAAAGTATTTCTCACTTTTGTCTCTATGGTTTGTTTCCACTTCAAGTAGCCCTAGGCACAGACTGTGGAACAGCACTTTCATTGAGAGGGGTTGCCAAGCTTATAACAAATAAGGAGGTTACGAAATACCAGCAAATATTTTTCACCCAAACTTGAGTATACTTGGTGGTAATAATCAGTACACAAATCCCATTTGGCTGACCAAATTGTGTTCTTCTAGGGTTGAAGCTTTCGTCTACAGTAGCAGTTTTTATATGTAGGTTTCACTCTGTTCTCTCTATATAGATAGATGAATTTGGACCTCTAAATACAACAGAGTTTGTAGTAGCTCTTTGAAAGTTGAAAAAATAAGGTAGTTCTCAGTTTTGTCTCTATGGTTTGTTTACTCTTCAAGTAGCCCTAGGCACAGACTGTGGAAAAGCACTTTCATTGAAAGGGGTTGCCAAGCTTCCAAGAAATTACGAGTTTCCGAAATACCAGCAAATATTTTTCACCCAATCTTGATGATACGTGGTGGTAATGACGAGTGCACCAATCCCACTTGGCTCACCAAATTTTGTTCTTCTAGGTTGAAGCGTTCGTTTACAGTAGCAGTTTTTATTTTTAGGTTTCACTCTGTTCTCTCCTATTTAGATAGATGTATTTGGAACTCTAAATAAACATGGTTTGTAGTAGCTTTTTGAAACTTTACAAAATAAAGCAGTTCTCAGTTTTGTCTCTACGGTTTGTTTCCTCTTCTAGTAGCGCTACGCACAGACTGTGGAAAGGCACTTTCATTGAGAGGGGTTCCCAAGCTTCCAAGAAATTACGAGTTTCCGAAATACCAGCAAATATTTTTTCACCCAATCTTGATGATACGTGGTGGTAATGACAAGTATACATATCCCACTTGTCTCACCAAATTTTGTTCTTCTAGGTTGAAGCGTCGTTTAGAGTAGCAGTTTTTATATTTAGGTTTCACTCTGTTCTCTCTCCTATATCGATAGATGAATTTGGAACTCTAAATCCAACATGGTTTGTAGTAGCTCTTTGAAAATTGACAAAATAATGGAATTCTCAGTTTAGTCTCTATGGTTTGTTTCCTCTTCAAGTAGCCCTATGCACAGACTGTGGAAAAGCATTTTCATTAAGAGGGGTTGCCAAGCTTCTAAGAAATAACGAGTTTCCGAAATACCAGCAAATATTTTTTCACCCAACTTGATGATACTTGGTGGTAATGATCGGTACACAATACTCCTTGACTCACCAATTTTTTTTTTTCTAGTTTGAAGCGTACGTTTAGAGTAGTGGTTTATATTTTTAGATTTCCCTCTGTTTTCTCCTATATAGATAGATCAATTTGGAACTCTAAATCCAACATGGTTTGTAGTAGCTCTTTGAAGCTTGACAAAAAAAGTAGTTCTCAGTTTAGTCTCTATGGTTTGTTTCCTCTTCAAGTAGCCCTAAGCAAAGACTGTGGAAAAGCGTTTTCATTGAAAGGGATTGCGAAGCTTCCAAGAAATTACGAGTTTCCGAAATACCAGCCAATATTTTTTCACCCAGTCATGATGATACGTGGTGGTAATGACAAGTACACAAATCCCACTTGGATCAGTAAATTTTTTTCTTCTAGGTTGAAGCGTTCTTCAACAGTAGCATTTTTTATATTTAGGTTTCACTCTGTTCTCTCCTATATAGAAAGATGAATTTGGAATTCTACATTTAACATGGTGTGTAGTAGCTCTTTGAAGCTTGACAAATTAAAGGAGTTCTCAGTTTTGTCTCTATGGTTTGTTTCCTCTTCAAGTAGCCCTCGGCACAGACTGTGGAAAAGCACTTTCATTTAGAGGGGTTGCCAAGCTTTTACGAAATAACGAGTTTCCGAAATAACAGCAAATATTTTTTCATCCAATCTTGATGATACTTGCTGGTAATGATCGGTACACAATACTACTTGACTCACAAAATTTTTCTTCTAGTTTGAAGCGTACATTTACAGTAGCAGTTTTTATTTTTATGTTTCCCTCTGTTTTCTCCTATATGGATCGATTATTTTGGAACTCTAAATCCAACATGGTTTGTAGTAGCTCTTTGAAACTTGACAAAATAAAGGAGTTCTCAGTTTAGTCTCTATGGTTTGTTTCCTCTTCAAGTAGCCCTAAGCAGAGACTGTGGAAAGCACTTTAATTGAAATGGGTTGCGAAGCTTCGAAGAAATTACGAGTTTCTGAAATACCCGCAAATATATTTTCAACCAATCTTGATGATACGTGGTGGTAATGACAAGTACACAAATCCCACTTGGATCAGCAAATCTTGTTTTTCTAGGTTGAAGCGTTCCTCTACAGTAGCAGTTTTTATATTTAGGTTTCATTCTGTTCTCTTCTATATAGATAGATGAATTTGGAACTCTAAATCCAACATGGTTTGAAGTAGCTCTTTGAAACTTGACAAAATAAAGTGGTTCTCAGTTTTGTCTCTATGGTTTGTTTCCTCTTCAAGTAGCCCTTGGCACAGACTGTGGAAAAGCAATTTCATTGAGAGGGGTTGCCAAGCTTCTAAGAAATAACGAGTTTCCGAAATACCAGCAAATATTTTTTCACCCAATCTTGATGATACTGGGTGGTAATGATCAGTACACAAATCTCACTTGGCTCACCAAATTGTGTTCTTCTAGGTTGAAGCGTTCTTCTATAGTAGCAGTTTTCATCTTTAGGTTTCACTCTGTTCCTTCCTATATAGATAGATGAATTTGGAACTCTAAATCCAACATGGTTTGTTGTAGCTCTTTGAAACTTGACAAAATAAAGGAGTTCTCAGTTTTGACTCTATGGTTTTTTTCCTCTTCAAGTAGCCCTAGGAACAGACTGTGGAAAAGCACTTTCATTGAGAGGGGTGTCCAAGCTTCTAAGAAATAACGAGTTTCTGATATTCCAGCAAATATTTTTTCACTCAATCTTGATGATACTTGGTGGTAATGATCATTACACGAATCCCACTTGGCTCAACAAATTTTGTTCTTCTAGCATGAAGCGTTCGTCTACAATAGCAGTTTTTATCTTTAGGTTTCACTCTGTTCTCTCCTATATAGAAAGATGAATTTGGAACTCTAAATCCAACATGGTTTGTAGTAGCTATTTGAATCTTGAAAAAATAAAGGAGTTCTCAGTTTAGTCTCTATGGTTTGTTTCCTCTTCATGTAGCTCTAGGCACAGTCTGTGGAAAAGCACTTTCATTGAGAGGGGTTGCCAAGCTTCTAAGAAATAACGAGTTTCCGAAATACCAGCAAATACTTTTACACCCAATCTTGATGATACGTGGTGGTAATGATCAGTACACAAATCCCACTTGACTCACCAAATTTTGTTCCTCTAGGTTGAAGCGTTCGTCTACAGTAGCAGTTTATATATGTAGGTTTCACCCTGTTCTCTTTTATACAGATAGATGAATTTGGAAATCTAAGTACAACATGGTTTGTAGGAGCTCTTTAAACTTGACATAATAAAGTAGTTCTCAGTTTTGTCTCTATGGTTTTTATCCTCTTCAAGAAGCCCTAGGCACAGACTGTGGAAAAGCACTTTAATTAAAAGGGGTTGCCAAGCTTCCAAGAAATAACGAGTTTCCGAAATAGCAGCAAATATTTTTTCACCCAATCTTGATGATAAGTGGTGGTACTGACAAGTACACAAATCCCACTTTGCTCACCAAATTTTGTTATTCCAAGTTGAAGCGTTCGTCTACAGTAGCAGTTTTTATTTTTAGGTTTCGCTCTGTACTCTTCTATATAGATAGATGAATTTGGAACTCTAATCCAACATGGTTTGTAGGAGCTCTTTGAAACTTGACAAAATATAGTTCTCAGTTTTGTCTCTATGGTTTGTTTCCTCTTCAAGTAGCCCTAAGCAGAGACTGTGGAAAAGCACTTTCATTGAAAGGGGTTGCCAAGCTTCCAAGAAATTACGAGTTTCCGAAATACCAGCAAATATGTTTTCACCCAATCTTGATGATACGTGTTGGTAATGACTAGTACACAAATCTCACTTGGCTCACCAAATTTTGTTCTTCTAGGTTGAAGCGTTCGTTTACAGTAGCAGTTTTTATTTTTAGGTTTCACTCTGTTTTGTCCTATAGAGATAGATGAATTTGGAACTCTAAATCCAAAATGGTTTGTAGTAGCTCTTTGAAACATGACAAAATAAAGGAATTCTCAGTTTTGTATCTATGGTTTGTTTCCTCTTCAAGTAGCCATAGGCACAGACTGTTGAAAAGAACTTTCATTGACAGGGGTTGCCAAGCTTCTAAGAAATAACCAGTTTCCGAAATACCATCAAATATTTTTTCACCCAATCTTGATCATATTGGTGTTAATGATCAGTACACAAATCCCACTTGGCTGAGCCAATTTTGTTCTTCTAGGTTGAAGCGTTCGTCTACAGTAGTAGTTTTTATATTTAGGTTTCACTCTATTCTCTTCTATATAGATAGATGAATTTGCAACTGTAAATCCAACATGGTTTGTAGTAGCTCTTTGAAACTTGACAAAATAAAGAGTTCTCAGTTTTGTCTCTATTGTTTGTTTCTTCTTAAGGTAGCCCTAGGCACAGACTGTGGAAAAGCACTTTTATTGTGAGGGGTTGCCAAGCTTCTAAGAAATAACGAGTTTCCGAAATACCAGCAAATATTTTTTCACCCAATCTTGATGATACTTGGTGGTAATGATCAGTACACAATCCCACGTGGCTCAGCAAATTTGGTTCTTTTATGTTGACGCGTTCGTCTATAGTAGCAGTTTTTATATTTAGGTTTCATTCTGTTCTCTTCTATATAGATAGATTAATTTGGAACTCTAAATCCAACATGGTTTGTAGTAGCTCGTTGAAGCTTGACAAAAAAAGTAGTTCTCAGTTTAGTTTCTATGGTTTGTCTCCTGTTCAAGTAGCCCTAAGCAGAGACTGTGGAAAGCAATTTCATTGAAATGGGTTGCAAAGCTTCAAAGAAATTACGAGTTTCCGAAATACCAGCAAATATTTTTTCACCCAATCTTGATGATACGTGGTGGTAATGACAAGTACACAAATCCCACTTGGCTCACCAAATTTTGTTCTTCCAAGTTGAAGCGTTCCTCTACAGTAGCAGTTTTTATATTTAGGTTTCATTCTGTTCTCTTCTATATAGATAGATGTATTTGGAACTCTAAATCCAACATGGTTTGAAGTAGCTCTTTGAAACTTGACAAAATAAAGTAGCTCTCAGTTTTGTCTCTATGGTTTGTTTCCTCTTCAAGTAGCCCTTGGCACAGACTGTGGAAAAGCACTTTCATTGAGAGGGGTTGCCAAGCTTCTAAAAAATTACGAGTTTCCGAAATACCAGCAAATATTTTTTCACCCAATCTTGATGATACTTGGTGGTAATGATCAGTACACAAATCTCACTTGGCTCACCAAATTGTGTTCTTCTAGGTTGAAGCGTTCGTCTACAATAGCAGTTTTCATCTTTAGGTTTCACTCTGTTCCTTCCTATATAGATAGATGAATTTGGAACTCTAAATCCAACATGGTTTGTTGTAGCTCTTTGAAACTTGACAAAATAAAGGAGTTCTCAGTTTTGACTCTATGGTTTGTTTCCTCTTCAAGTAGCCCTAGGCACAGACTGTGGAAAAGCACTTTCATTGAGAGGGGTTGCCAAGCTTCTAAGAAATAACGAGTTTCTGATATTCCAGCAAATATTTTTTCACTCAATCTTGATGATACTTGGTGGTAATGATCATTACACGAATCCCACTTGGCTCACCAAATTTTGTTCTTCTAGCATGAAGCGTTCGTCTACAATAGCAGTTTTTTTCTTTAGGTTTCACTCTGTTCTCTCCTATATAGAAAGATGAATTTGGAACTCTAAATCCAACATGGTTTGTAGTAGCTCTTTGAAACTTGACAACATAAAGGAGTTCTCAGTTTAGTCTCTATGGTTTGTTTCCTCTTCATGTATCTCTAGGCACAGACTGTGGAAAAGCACTTTCATTGAGAGGGGTTGCCAAGCTTCTAAGAAATAACGAGTTTCCGAAATACCAGCAAATACTTTTTCACCCAATCTTGATGATACGTGGTGGTAATGATCAGTACACAAATCCCACTTGACTCACCAAATTTTGTTCTTCTAGGTTGAAGCATTCGTCTACAGTAGCAGTTTATATATGTAGGTTTCACCCTGTTCTCTTTTATATAGATAGATGAATTTGGAACTCTAAGTACAACATGGTTTGTACTACCTCTTTGAAACTTGACATAATAAAGTAGTTCTCAGTTTTGTCTGTATGGTTTGTATCCTCTTCAAGTAGCCCTAGGCACAGACTGTGGAAAAGCACTTTAATTGAAAGGGGTTGCCAAGCTTCCAAGAAATAATGAGTTTCCGAAATAGCAGCAAATATTTTTTCACCCAATCTTTTTTTTTTTAATTAATTTTTATTGTAGGTTGTTCAAAACATTACATAGTTCTTGATACATCATATTTCACACTTTGATTCAAGTGGGATATAAACTCCCATTTTTACCCCATATACAGATTACAGAATCACTTCAGTTGCACAACCATTGATTTACATATTGCCATTCTGGAGTCTGTTGTATTCTGCTGACTTTCCTATCCTCTAATATCCCCCCTCCCCCCTCCCCTCCCCTCTTCTCTTTCTACCCCCTCTACTGTAATTCATTTCTCCCACTTATATTTTCCCTCCTTTCCCCTCACTTCCTCTTGTATGTAATTTTGTATACCCCTGAGGGTCTCCTTCCATTTACATGCAATTTCCCTTCTCTCTCCCTTTCCCTCCCACCTCTCATCCCTGTTTAATGTTAATCTTCTTCTCATGCTCTTCTTCCCTACTCTGTTCTTAGTTACTCTCCTTATATCAAAGAAGACATTTGGCATTTGTTTTTAGGGATTGGCTAGCTTCACTTAGCATAATCTGCTCTAATGCCATCCATTTCCCTCCAAATTCTATGATTTTGTCATTTCTTAATGCAGAGTAATACTCCATTGTGTATAAATGCCACATTTTTTTTATCCATTCGTCTATTGAAGGGCATCTAGGTTGGTTCCACAGTCTTGCTATTGTGAATTGTGCTGCTATGAACATGGATGTAGCAGTGTCCCTATAGTGTGCTGTTTTTAGGTCTTTAGGGAATAGACCGAGTAGTGGAATAGCTGGATCAAATGGTGGTTCCATTCCGAGCTTTCCAAGAAATCTCCATACTGCTTTCCAAATTGGCCGCACCAATTTGCAGTCCCACCAGCAATGTACAAGAGTACCCTTTTCCCCACATCCTCGCCAGCACTTGTTGCTGTTTGACTTCCTAATGGCTGCCAATCTTACTGGAGTGAGATGGTATCTTAGGGTGGTTGGGGATGTGGCTCAAGCGGTAGCGCGCTCGCCTGGCATGCGTGCGGCCCAGGTTGGATGCTCAGCACCACATAAAAACAAAGATGTTGTGCACGCTAAAAAATAAATAAATAAATAAATATTTTCACCCAATCTTGATGATACGTGGTGGTAATGACAAGTGCACAAATCCCACTTTGCTCACCAAATTTTGTTCTTCCAAGTTGAAGCGTTCCTCTACAGTAGCAGTTTTTATATTTAGGTTTCATTCTGTTCTCTTCTATATAGATAGATGTATTTGGAACTCTAAATCCAACATGGTTTGAAGTAGCTCTTTGAAACTTGACAAAATAAAGTAGCTCTCAGTTTTGTCTCTATGGTTTGTTTCCTCTTCAAGTAGCCCTTGGCACAGACTGTGGAAAAGCACTTTCATTGAGAGGGGTTGCCAAGCTTCTAAAAAATTACGAGTTTCCGAAATACCAGCAAATATTTTTTCACCCAATCTTGATGATACTTGGTGGTAATGATCAGTACACAAATCTAACTTGGCTCACCAAATTGTGTTCTTCTAGGTTGAAGCGTTCGTCTACAATAGCAGTTTTCATCTTTAGGTTTCACTCTGTTCCTTCCTATATAGATAGATGAATTTGGAACTCTAAATCCAACATGGTTTGTTGTAGCTCTTTGAAACTTGACAAAATAAAGGAGTTCTCAGTTTTGACTCTATGGTTTGTTTCCTCTTCAAGTAGCCCTAGGCACAGACTGTGGAAAAGCACTTTCATTGAGAGGGGTTGCCAAGCTTCTAAGAAATAACGAGTTTCTGATATTCCAGCAAATATTTTTTCACTCAATCTTGATGATACTTGGTGGTAATGATCATTACACGAATCCCACTTGGCTCACCAAATTTTGTTCTTCTAGCATGAAGCGTTCGTCTACAATAGCAGTTTTGATCTTTAGGTTTCACTCTGTTCTCTCCTATATAGAAAGATGAATTTGGAACTCTAAATCCAACATGGTTTGTAGTAGCTCTTTGAAACTTGACAACATAAAGGAATTCTAAGTTTTGTCTCTATGGTTTGTTTCCTCTTCAAGTAGCCCTTGGCACAGACGGTGGAAAAGCACTTTCATTGAGAGGGGTTGCCAAGCTTCTAAGAAATAACGAGTTTCCAAAATACCAGCAAATATTTTTTCACCCAATGTTGATGATACTTGGTGGTAATGATCAGTCCATAAATCCCACTTGGCTCACCAAATTTTGTTCTTCTAGGTTGAAGCGTTCGTCTACTGTAGTAGTTTTTTATTTAGGTTTCACTCTGTTCTCTCCTATATAGATAGATGAATTGGGAACTCTAAATCTAACATGGTTTGCAGTAGCTCTTTGAAACTTGACAAAATAATTAGTACTCAGTTTTGTCTCTATGATTTGTTTCCGCTTCAAGTAGCCCTAAGCAGAGACTGTGGAAAAGCACTTTCATTGAGAGGGGTTGCCAAGCTTCCAAGAAATTACGAGTTTCCGAAATACCAGCAAATATTTTTTCCAATCTTGATGATACTTGGTGGTAATGACAAGTCCACAATTCCCACTTGGCTCACCAAATTTTGTTCTTCTAGGTTGAAGCGTTCGTTTACATTAGCAGTTTTCATTTTTAGGTTGCACTCCGTTCTCTCCTATATTGATAGATAAATTTGGAACTCTAAATCCAACATGGTTTGTAGTAGCTCTTTGAAACTTGACAAAATAAAGGAGTTTTCAGTTTTGTCTCTATGATTTGTTTCCGTTTCATATAGCCTAAGCACAGACTGTGGAAAAGCACTTTCATTGAAATGGGTTGACAAGCTTCCAAGAAAATACGAGTTTCCGAAATCCAGCAAATATTTTTTCACCCAATCTTGATGATACGTGGTGGTAAAGAGAAGTACACAAATCCCACTTGGCTCACCAAATTTTGTTCTTCTAGGGTGAAGCGTTCGTTTACAGTAGCAGTTTTTATATTTAGGTTTCACTCTGTTCTCTCCTATATAGATAGATGAATTTGGAACACTAAATCCAACATGGTTTGCAGTAGCTCTTTGAAACTAGACAAAATAAAGTAGTTCTCAGTTTTTCCTCTATGTTTTGTTTCCACTTCAAGTAGTCCTAGGCACAGACTGTGGAAAAGCACTTTCATTGAGAGGGGTTGCCAAGCTTCTAAGAAATAACGAGCTTCCGAAATACCAGCAAACATTTTATCACCCAATCTTGCTGATACTTGGTGGTAAGGACAAGTCCACAAATCCCACATGGCTCACCAAATTTTGTTCTTTTAGTTTGAAGCATTCGTTTACAGTAGCAGTTTTTATTTTTAGGTTTCACTCTGTTCCCTCCTATATATATAGATGAATTTGGAGCTCTAAATCCAACATGGTTTGTAGTAGCTCTTTGAAACTTGACAAAATAAAGAGTTCTCAGTTTTGTCTCTATGGTTTGTTTCCGCTTCAGTGTAGCCCTAAGAAGAGACTGTGGAAAAGCACTTTCATTGAGAGGGGTTGCCAAGCTTCCAAGAAATACGAGATTCCGAAATACCAGCAAATATTTTTACACAATCTTGATGATACTTGGTGGTAATTATCGGTACACAAATCCCACTTTACTCAAAAATTTTGTTCTTCTAGGTTGATGCTTTCGTTTTCAGTAGCAGTTTTATTTTTAGGTTTCACTCTGTTCTCTCCTATATAGATAAATGAATTTGGAACTCTAAATCCAACATGGTTTGTAGTAGGTCTTTGAAACTTGACAAAATAAGGAGTTCTCAGTTTTGACTCTATGGTTTGTTTCCTCTTCAAGTAGCCCTAGGCACAGACTGTGGAAAAGCACTTTCATTGAGAGGGGTTGCCAAGCTTCTAAGAAATAACGAGTTCTGATATTCCAGCAAATATTTTTCACTCAATCTTGATGAACTTGGTGGTAATGATCATTACACGAATCCCACTTGGCTCACCAAATTTTGTTCTTCTAGCATGAAGCGTTCGTCTACAATAGCAGTTTTGATCTTTAGGTTTCACTCTGTTCTCTCCTATATAGAAAGATGAATTTGGAACTCTAAATCCAACATGGTTTGTAGTAGCTCTTTGAAACTTGACAACATAAAGGAATTCTAAGTTTTGTCTCTATGGTTTGTTTCCTCTCAAGTAGCCCTTGGCACAGACGGTGGAAAAGCACTTTCATTGAGA
This sequence comes from Callospermophilus lateralis, assembly GCF_048772815.1. Taxonomy (NCBI): domain Eukaryota; kingdom Metazoa; phylum Chordata; class Mammalia; order Rodentia; family Sciuridae; genus Callospermophilus; species Callospermophilus lateralis. The sequence goes on from NW_027513436.1 coordinate 54,253, forward strand.
GGGGTTGCAAGCTTCTAAGAATAACGAGTTTCCGAAATACCAGCAAATATTTTTTCACCCAATGTTGATGATACTTGGTGGTAATGATCAGTCCATAAATCCCACTTGGCTCACCAAATTTTGTTCTTCTAGGTTGAAGCGTTCGTCTACTGTAGTAGTTTTTTATTTAGGTTTTCACTCTGTTCTCTCCTATATAGATAGATGAATTGGGAACTCTAAATCTAACATGGTTTGCAGTAGCTCTTTGAAACTTGACAAATTAATTAGTACTCAGTTTTGTCTCTATGATTTGTTTCCGCTTCAAGTAGCCTAAGCAGAGACTGTGGAAAAGCACTTTCATTGAGAGGGGTTGCCAAGCTTCCAAGAAATTACGAGTTTCCGAAATACCAGCAAATATTTTTTCACCCAATCTTGATGATACTTGGTGTAATGACAAGTCCACAATTCCCACTTGGCTCACCAAATTTTGTTCTTCTAGGTTGAAGCGTTCGTTTACATTAGCAGTTTTCATTTTTAGGTTGCACTCCGTTCTCTCCTATATTGATAGATAAATTTGGAACTCTAAATCCAACATGGTTTGTAGTAGCTCTTTGAAACTTGACAAAATAAAGGAGTTTTCAGTTTTGTCTCTATGATTTGTTTCCGTTTCATATAGCCCTAAGCACAGACTGTGGAAAAGCACTTTCATTGAAATGGGTTGACAAGCTTCCAAGAAAATACGAGTTTCCGAAATCCAGCAAATATTTTTTCACCCAATCTTGATGATACGTGGTGGTAAAGAGAAGTACACAAATCCCACTTGGCCTCACCAAATTTTGTTCTTCTAGGGTGAAGCGTTCGTTTACAGTAGCAGTTTTTATATTTAGGTTTCACTCTGTTCTCTCTATATAGATAGATGAATTTGGAACACTAAATCCAACAGGTTTGCAGTAGCTCTTTGAAACTAGACAAAATAAAGTAGTTCTCAGTTTTTCCTCTATGTTTTGTTTCCACTTCAAGTAGTCCTAGGCACAGACTGTGGAAAAGCACTTTCATTGAGAGGGGTTGCCAAGCTTCTAATAA